>NC_057710.1:123418409-123436439 GCF_004010195.1 Chiloscyllium plagiosum
TCCCTCTCCAGCCTATCACCCTCCCCCTCCACCTATCGTATTCCCAGTGCTCCTCCCCCAAATTCACTCCCCTCTACCTTTTATCTCAGCCCGCCTGGCACACCAGCCTCATTCCTGAAGAAGACCTTATACCCGAAATGTTGATTCTCCTGCTCGTCGGATGCTGTCTGACCTGCTGTGTTTTTCCTGCATCACATTTTTCGACTCTGGTCTCCAGCATCTGCAGTCCTCACTTTCTCCTAAGGGGAAAATGAGGCAACCATGCCAGACAAAAGAATTCAGATGTAGTATAATAGCAAAAGAAAAAGCATTCATTGTAGTGAAGATTTTTGGGGAGCCTTTAAAAACCTGTAGATGACCAATAAAAGAGCAATAAGTAATGAAATGAGGGTAAACTAGCTAGTAATATCAAAGAAGATTGCAAGAGTTTTTTTTAAGATAGTAAGGTAAGAGAGAGGCAAAATAATAGACGTTGGACTACTGGAAAATGAGGCTGGAGAAGTACAAATAGGGAGCAAAGAAACAACGAAGGAACTGAGTAGGTACATTGCATCAATTTTAACAGCTAGCAGTATACCAGAACTTCGAGAGAGTCAGGGTAGGGGACAGAGGTGAGTGTAGTGGACATCATTAAGAAGGTGCTGGGGAAGCTGAAAGAACTGAAGGTGATTAAATCACCAGAACTGGATGGTCTGCATGCAAGGAAGAAATTGTGAAAGCATTGGTGGTGATCTTTCAGGAATCAATGGAGTCAGCGAGAGCCCTAGAGTGTTGGAAAATGGCTAATGTAACACTTTTTAAAGAAGGGAGGGCGACAGATTAAAGGCCAGTTTGCCTGACCTCAGTTGTTGGTAAGATTTTAGATTCCATTATTAAGGATGATATTGCGGAGTACTTGGAGGTGCATGGAAAAATAGGGCTGAGTCAGCATGGTTTCATCAAGGCGGGGGGGCGGGGGGACATGTCTGACAAATCTGTTAGAATTATTTGAGGAGGTATTGAATGAGTCAGCAAAGGAGAGCTAGTGGACATGATCTGTTTGGATTTCCAAAATTTGACAAGATGTTGTACAGGAGGCTGCTAAATAATTGAGCCCACGGTGTTAGGGGCAAGGTACTGGCATGAATAGAGGATTGGCTGATTGGCAGAAGGTGGAGAGTGGAGGTAAAGGAACTGTGTTCAGGATGGCAGCCAGTGACTAATGGTGTTCTGCAGGGGACAGTGTTGGGACAACAGCTATTCACATTATACATTAATGATTTTGGCGAAGGAATTCTGAGCATTGTTGCGAAGTTTGCAGATGACAAAGATAGGTGAAGGAACAGGTAGTGGTGATGAAGTGAGACTGCAGAAGGATTTATACAGGCTAGGAGAGTGGGCACATGGAGCACAATGTGGGAAAGTGAGAGGTAAAGTGCTTTGGTTGGAAGAAAAGAGACTATTTTCTAAATGTGGAAAGGCTTCATAAATCGTCAGCACAAAGCGACTTGGGAGTCCTTGTTCAGGATTCTCTTGATGGTAACATGCAGGCTCAGTTGTTAGTTAGGAAGGCAAATACAATGTTAGCATTGCTTTCAAGAGGGCTAGAATACAAGAGATGAGATGTACTGCTGAGTCTGTAAAAGGCTCTGGTCAAACTACATGTGAAATATTGTGTAGTTTTCATAGAATCGTAGCATCCCTACACTGCGGAAAGAGGCCATTCTACCCATTGAGTTTGCACTAACTCTGCGAAGAGCATCTCACTCAGACGCAGACCCCCACCCTATCCCTGTAACCTGACATTTACCTTGGCTAATCTCCCAACTTGCACATCCTTGCTCCACGTCTCCATACCTCAATCTAACTTGGTCCAGGATCAATGCCTGCCAGCACCATCCATTACTGAGCCAATCAAGTTGGCTGGCAGCTTCCCAGGGTGGAACTTCTTCCCTCTTGAGGAGTCAAAGTCCTCTTCTGTCCTTGTTAATGGCATGGATAGCAGATCATTGCTGAGGAGTCTACCTTCCTGTTATTGAGTGACTTTTTAATCCTGAGTGGTGTGGTGGAGGTGAACAATCTGCTTGCACATTGAATTCAGCCCTCAGTCTCAGGATAATGGATTCACTTAAAACTGAGAGAATTTTTCTCATTCAAAAGATTGAGAGTCTTTGGAATTATCTATCTGTGTGAGCCCTCCATTGTTGAGTATATTTATGCCTATCATAAAATTTTGGTATCTGAGAATTGAATGATAATGAGGCATGAACAAGAATGTGAAATAAAGGTCACTATTCTAAAGGTCAATATTCTAAGGGGCAAAAGGAGGTGAGGAAATAAGTATAACAGCTATCAATAGAAAGCAAGTATAAGGGGCAGTAATGGGGCTAAAGGCTGGTAAGTTCTGTCGACCTATGTGGATACATCCTATATATTAAAGAAAGGTCGTTGCGAAGATCATGAATTATAGTAATTTTCCAGGAATCCTTCGATTCTGAAAAAGCCCCAGGTATCAGGAATGTGCCTGTCTAGCACCTTTATTTGAAAAGGTAAGGAGAGAAAAGACAGTTAACTATAGGTCAGTTAGCTTAACATCTGATATTAGGAACTGTTAGTGACCATTAGAAACAATGATAGCCTTTGGAAATACATATTGTTGGAAATACATACATCAGCCTTCCTGATGAAGAGCTTATGCTCAATGTCGATTTCCCCTGCTCCTTAGGTGCTGTCTAACCTGCTGTGGCTTTCCAGCACCACACTCGACTCTTAGAGATGTACAGCTTGGTCCAACTCATCCATGCTGACCAGATATCCTAAAATAATCTCGTTCAATTTTCCAGCTCTTTTCCCCATATGCCTCTAAATGCTTCCTATCCGATACCCATCCAGATGCCTTCTAAATGTTGTAATTATACAGCCTCCTCCACCTTTTCTGGTAGCTCATTGCATACAGGCACCATCCTTTGCGTGAAAAAGTTTCTTTTAAATTTTTCCCCCCTCATCCTAAACCTATGCCTACCACTTCTGGACTCTCCCAGCCCAGCAAAGAGACCTTGACTCTTTACTCTATCCATGCCCCTCATGATTTTATAAACCTCTATCAGGTCACTCCTCAGCCTCTGATGGTCCAGGGAAATCAGCCCCAGGGCAGCATGGTAGCTCAGTGGTCAGCACTGTTGCCTCAGCGTCAGGGACTTGTGTTCAATTCCAGCCTCTGGCGACTGTCTGTGTGGAGTTTGCACATTCTCCCTGTGTCTCTGTGGGTTTCCTCCAAGTGCTCCGATTTCCTCCCACAATCCAAAGATGTGCAGGTTAGGGGAATTGGCCATGCTAAAATGCCCATAGTTTAGGGATGTGTAGGCTAGGTGTATTAGTCTGGGGTAAATGTAGAGCAGTAGGGAATGGATCTGGGTGGGTTACTCTTCAGAGAGTTGGTGTGGACTTGTTGGGCCAAAGGACCTGTTTCTATATCTTCTATATCTATTCAGCCTCTCCCTATAGCTCAAACCATCAAAACTCTTTGTGAATCTTTTCTGAACCCTTTCAAGTTTCACAACATCCTTCTGATTAGATTGAGACCAGAATTGCATACAGTATTCTAAGAGTGGCCCAATGAAAGTCCTGTACAGCTGCAACATGACCTCCCAATTC
Organism: Chiloscyllium plagiosum; assembly: GCF_004010195.1. Taxonomy (NCBI): domain Eukaryota; kingdom Metazoa; phylum Chordata; class Chondrichthyes; order Orectolobiformes; family Hemiscylliidae; genus Chiloscyllium; species Chiloscyllium plagiosum. Next base: position 123,422,043 of record NC_057710.1, read on the forward strand.
TTATACTTGCTGCACTGACCACTAATGGAAAGCATACCAAATACCACCTTCACTCTCTTATCTACCTGCGACTCCACTTTCAAGCAACTATGAACCTTCGCTCTAAGGTCTCTTTCAGCAATAGTTCCCAGGACCTTACCCTGAAGTGTATAAGTTCTGCTCTGATTTGCCTTTGCAAAATGCAGCACTTCACATTTATCTAAATTAAACGCCATCAGCTACTCCTCGGCCCATCTGATCAAGATCCTGTTATACTCTGGTGTTATGTACAAACTTACTACCTATGTCTCCTATGCTCACATCCAAATCATTTATATAAATGACAAAAAGCAGTGGACCCAGCATTGATTCTTGTGGCACGCCACTGGTCATAGGCCTCCCGTCTGAAAGGTAATCCCACCACTACCACCACCACCCTCTCTCTTCTACCTTTGAGCCAGTTCTTTATCCAAATGGCTAGTTCCCCCTGTATTCCATGTGATCCAACCTTGCTAACCAGTCTACCGTGAGGAATTTTGTTAAATGGCTTACTGAAGTCCATGTAGATCACTTCACCAGTCTACCCTCATCAATCCTCTTTGTTACTACTTCGAAAAACTCAATCAAGTTTGTGAGACATGATTTCCCATGTACAAAGCCATGTTGACTATCCCTAATCAGCCCTTGCCTTTCCAAATACATGTACATCCTGTCCCTTCGGATTCCCTCCAACAATTTGCCCACCACCGATGTTAGGCTCACTGGTCTATAGTTCCCTGGCTTTTCCATACCACCTTTCTTAAATAGTGCCACCACCTTCGCAATCCTCCAGTCTTCCAGCACCTCACCTGTGACTAATGATGCAAATATCTTAGCAAGGGACCCAGCAATCACTTCCTGAGCTTCGCACAGAGTTCTAGGGTACACCTGATTAGGTCTTGGGGATTTATCTAACTTTGTGTTTCAAGACATCCAGCACCACCATCTCTGTAATATGGACATTTTTCAAGATGTTACCATCTATTTCCCCACATTCTATATCTTCCATGTCCTTCTCCACAGTAAACACTGATGCAAAATACTTGTTAATATCTCCTCCATCTCCTGTGGTTCCACATATAGGCTGTCTTGTTGATCTTTGAGGGGCCCTATTCTCTCCCTGGTTATCCTTTTGACCGTAATGTATTTATAAAATTCCTTTGGATTCTCCTTAACCCTATTTGTCAAAGCTATCTCATGTCCCCTTTTTGCCTTTCTGATTTATCTCTTGAGTAAACTCCTATTGCCTTTTATACTCTTCTAAGGATTCACTCAATCTCTGCTGTCTATACCTGACATATGCTTCCTTCTTTTTCTTAACCAAAACCTCAATTTCTCTTGTCATTTATCATTCCCTACACCTACCAGCCTTGCCTTTCACCCTAACAGAAATATACTGTCTCTGGACTCTTATTATCTCAGTTTTGAAAGCTTCCCATTTTCCAGCCATCCCTTTACCTGTGAACAACTGCCCCCAATCAACTTTTGAAAGTTCTTCCCTCGTACCGTCCAAATTGGCCTTCCTTTAGTTTAGAACTTCAACTTTTTGATCCAGTCTATTCTTTGCCATCACTATTTTAAACTGATTATAGTCACTGGCCCCAAAGTGCTCCACCACTGACACTTCAGTCACTTCCCCTGCCTTATTTCCCAAGAATAGGTCAAGTTTTGCACCTTCTCTAGTAGGTACATCTGCAAACTGAATCGGAGAATTTTCTATTACACCTGACAAATTGCTGTCTATCTAAATCCTTAACACTATGGTAGTCCCTGTCTATGTTTGGCAAGTTCAAATCCCCTACCATAACCACCCTATTATTCTTACAGATAACTGAGATCTCCTCACAAATGTGTTTCTCAATTTTCCACTGACTTCTGGAGGGGTCTAGAATACAATCCCAATGAGGTGGTCATCCCATTTTTATTTCTCAGTTTCACCCAAATAACTTCCCTGGATGTATTCTCAGGAATATCTTCCCTAAATACAGCCGTAATGCTATCCCTGATCAAAAACACCACTCCCCCTCCCCTCTCGCACCACCCTTCTATCCTTCCTATTGCGTTAGGATTAACATTAACCTGCCAGTCCTGTTTATCCCTGAGACATGTCCCTGTAATTGCTATGATATTCCAGTCCCATGATCCTAACCATGCCCTGAGTTCATTTGCCTTCCCTGTTAGGCCTATTCCATTGAAATAAATGTGGTTTAATTTATTAGTTCTACCTTGTTCTCTGCTTTGTTCCTGACTGTTTGACCTGATTGTTTGACTTGCTCCTTTTTCCCAACTACTAGTCTCCGATTGATCTCTTTCCTTACTATCTGTCCGGGTGCCACCTCTCCACCTTCCTTGTTTCAATCATCCCATGCAGCTCTAACAAATCTCCCTGCAGTATATTACCTTCCAGTGTAGGTGCAATCCGTCCTTCTTGTCCAGGTCTCTTCTACCCCAGAAGAGATTCCAATGATCCAAAAATGTGAACCCTTCTCCCCTGCCCCAGCTCCTCAGCCACACATTAATCTGCTCTATCCTCCTATTCCTACCCTTACTAGCTCGTAGCACCAAGCAATCCAGATATTACTACCTCAAAGATATCCTTTTTAAGTTCCTGCTTAACGTTCTATATTCACCCTTCAGAATCTTGTCCTTTTCCTTTCTTGCATCATTAATTCAATGTGCACGATAACCACCTGCTGGTCCCTCTCTCCTTTGAGAACATTTCTGCACCCTCTCCAAGATATTCTTAATCCTGGCACCTGGGAGGCTACACACCATTCTGATTTCTCACTGCCAATCGCAGAAGCGTCTGTCTGTGCCTCTGACTAGAGAGTCCCCGATCAAAATTGATTGCTTGAAGCCTGATGTTCCCCTTGTTACATTTGAACCAGTCTCGGTATCTGACACTTGGCTGTTCCTGTTACATTCCCCTGAGAGTCCATCATGTACGTTTTCCAAAACAACATATTTGTTTGCGATGCTGATATCCCCATGAAATTCCTGTGTTACCTGCCTCCCCCTCCTACCTTTCCTGAAGGTAACCTATCTGCTGATAATCTGTAATTTTTCTCCCTTCCTATAACTGCCGTCCATCACCCCCCCCCCCCCCCCAAAGCTCCTTTAAATTCCTCGTTGCCTGTAACTGCTGCTTCAACCAATCCATGCAATCTGATAGGATTTGCAACAAAATACTTCCTGCAGACATAATCCTCAGGAACATTGAACCTCTCTCTAATCTCCCACATCGGCCGGCAGAGCACATCACTCTACTAAAGGCCATCTTTGCTTTTTTACAATCTACAGACCCAGAAAATAGCACTGTCTTACTGCTCTAAAAACACTGCTCCAGGCTAACTTAATACTTATGTTTTATATTTTTAAAATTTAATCGAAACAAATCTCAAAAAAGCATTATAATCAAAAACGAAGCCACTCCACTCACTATTGTAGATTTACAGCAATGTTACACTTAAAAACTATGCAGTTAGCTTCTCCTGTACTGTCAGCTCTTCCACACAGATTCTTCCAAGGTCAGTTGTGAATTTCACTGTTTATTAATTTTTCCTATATGCACTCCGATGTTCAAAGATACTTGAACTCAAACAGCAAAGGCTGTAACTGTGTAGATTCACTCTTGTGTCTAACAGCAGTGAGAGTTTCTTTCTCTGACCACATGGTCTGTACCTTTGTCTGTCGTCGTCCTTTTTAAAGTGCTGTTGTTTTGATCTTTTTTCCCCCTGTTCCAAACCAATGCAACAGCTTATAGGACAGTAATTACTGCTCCTGGAATTTGAATAAATTACCTCCAACATGCAAAATACTTCAAGAAAGGAGCAGCTCTTACAGCCATAATTTTTTCCCATCCTAAATCTTGGGTTACTAAATTAGCATGGATAGAGAATTGGCTGACTAGTAGACAGTTAAGTGTGTCACAGGGATCAGTGCTAAGGTCACAATTATTTAGAATATATATTAATGAATGTACTTTTACTAAGTCTGTACATAACACAAAAATAAGTGGGAGCGTGACTGTTGAGGTTGACACAATCTGCATAGGAATATAAGGGAACAGTCTTGGCAGATGGAATATAATGGAGGGAATTGTGAAATTATGAATTTTGGCAGAAGTAGAGGAGCTCAATATTTTTTAAACAAAACTGCAGGAAGCTAAGTGTAGAGGATTTGAGAGTCCTTGTCCATGAATCATAAAAAGCTAACATCTAAGTCCAGTGGGTAATAGGAATGGCAAAAGAAACATAAACCTTTATTTCAGAGGGAATGGTGTACAAAAATAGGAAGGTTTTTGCTCAAAGTATACAAGGCGTGAGGCAGACCACATCCGGAATACAGTGAATAGTTTTGGACCCCTTATCCAAGGAAAGAGTGCTGGCATTGGAGGCAATCCAGACAAGGTTCACTAGGCTGATACCAGGCATGGAGGAGCTGTCTTATGAGGAAAGGGTGAGTAAATTGGGCATGTACTCATTGGAATATAGAAGAATGAGAGGTAACCTTATTAAAACATAAAGTTTCTTAGAGGAATGGACAGTTTAGTGGGGAAAGACTGTTTCCCTTTGTAGGAGAATCTAAGACCGGAGTGCTTAATTTCAGAATAAGGGGTTTCACATTTAAGACCGATGAGGGCGAATTTCTTCTCTAAGGGTACTGGATCTGTGGAATCCTTCACCACAAAGGACATTTGTGGCTGGGTCATTAAATATATTCAAGGCTGAGATAGCCCTTGCTAATCAAAAATTTGCCTATGGGGAAAAGGCAGGAAAGTGGAATTGAGGATTATTAGACCAACCATGATCTCCTCAAGGCAGAGCATTTTGGATAGGTTGAATGGTCTTTTATTGCTCCTACATCTTTTGGTCTTGAGTCATAACTCTTTTGAATAGCAGAGCGGGCTCAATGGACTGCAGGTTCTGTTCCTGCTATTTCTTCTGTGTTATATTCTTACTTTTTTTTTGCAAAGTGTCTATAGATTCGCTAGATTATAACTTGATGGAAAAAAAAGTATTCTCTAAACTTGTTGATTAAAGAATTTGTGAACAAAGTTTTTTTTCCTTTTTAATGGAACAGTTGTGTTAAATGGTATGGCATAGATACAGACTATTGGGTCCACTCATCCGTGCTGAGTTTCAACTTCCCTCAAGCATCCTCTCTATTTTGCTCATTTAAATGTATCATCATAGCTCTGTATTCCCTTCTCCCTTAGATGATTTACTTCAACTACTGCCTGTAATAAAGGCTTTTGCCTTCTCACCACTCTGGACAAAGAGGTTCATGCTGAATTGTCTATTGGAATGGACTTTCTTATATTGTCAACATCTGTTTTCTCTTGTGGGGAAAGTATATCTAATCTCTTTGTATCTATTTTGTCAAAACCTTGCATCATTTTGAGATCTTTCCTGTTTCCACACTGTAGGGAATCTAATCTAATCATCCCTTAACTGTTTATCAGCAGAAAGGAAACCAAGCCTGTTCAGCATATTCTGATAAGTATACTGATGAATTTCTAGTATAATCCTTGCAAAATATAGTACCTGTGATATCCTTTTTATGATATGACGGCCAGAACTGCATACAATACTCCTAAGTGCGGTCTAACCAAGTTGCATTGCAGGTTTAGCACAGCTTCCCCATCCTGACAGTGTATAAGAAAGTTGCAGCAACAACTTCATTTTAAATATTGTATTGCAACTAATTAACTTTAAATTATTTTAACTATTAAATTTCTTTTTCTGCTGAGTAGAATACAAAACAAATTGTTCATTTGAAGACCGAAAACAGCTTGCCTTATTAGTGATGGAGACGCTGACGATACTGCTGCAAGGATCAAACACAAATGCAGGTAATTAAGAGTTCTCTACTAAGTTCACCTAGTAAGCATTTGTAGTAGTTCACAGGTTCTATTTTTGAAGGACATATTTAATTCTGTGCTAGTGCATAGATGTTTGCATATTATGTAGTATAGGCAGTCAGGCTTATTCTGCCAAGCTATTCCAGCTATTTTTCTGCTGAACAGTACATGGTTTTAGTCTACATACAACAGAAATTAATTCATAAGAGGATTTTTCATTTAAAAAAAAAAGTAATTCCTTTAATAATAGAGGGCTGCGCTGTTAAGATTGCATTCAAACTTGTCATTATAGCTTTTTCTTAATCATCCTGTCTGTTGGCTACTGTCAAGGGGAAAGATGTTTTATTTACTCATTCACAATGTTGGGATTGCTGGTAAAGGCTGAATGTCTAATTGCTGTTTAAGGATCTCTCTTTTTGAACCACATTAGTCCAGATGCTCAAAATACAACCACAGTGATGTGAGGAAAGGTGTTTAGAAAATTTGATTTGCATGAAAGAGAAAGCAATATATTAAGTCAGGGTGGAGTGTAGCTTGGAGGTGAACCTGCAGGTGCTCTGTTCCCATGTGTCTGTTACCTTTTTCCTCCTGTAGATGGGAGAGATTGCAGGTTTGGAAACTAAAGTTGGTGAGAGATTCAGCAAAAACAAATGCCATGATTGTCAAAGGCTGATGTTTGGATTTTTCTGATTGGATTGGTCATTGCTGGAGCTTTGTTGTGAATGTTACTTGCTGCTTAATCGGCCTCCGTGTCAGGTCTTGTTGAATGCAGAAATGGACTGCTTTGGTATCTGAGGAATTTCAAATGGTGCTGAACATTGTGCACTCGACAGTGAACATCCTCATTCCTGATATTAGGATGAAGGGAAGGTCATTGCAGAAGCTGAAGATGGTTGAGCCTCGTACGCATTTATCTGAGGTTCTCCTGCAGAGATAGCCTGACGTAGCGATGATTGTTCTGCAGCAACCACAACTGTTTTCCTTTGTGCAAGTTATGACTCAAACCAGTGAAAGATTTTTCCATTGAATTCAATTTTGTTAGGTCTTGATGTCAAACTCAGTCAAATGCTGCCTTAATGTTAAGTGCAGTTACTCATCACAACTCAGTTTTTCAAACAATTATAGAAAGGTTGAACAAATATAAACAGGTATACTAGAATAACAACCTGGTATCAACCAAGCCGCCAGATATGAGAGGCAGATCCTGCCGATTCAGTCCTACAAAGCCCTTTTTGCTAATCTCTGAGGAATTGTGCCAAAATTGGAGAGCTGTCTTACAACAACATTGATATGATTTGGTCAGTAAATGTTCCAGACTCTTGGGTGACTTGTGTCCTGTGAATGATTCATGTTGGTCCTCACCGGAGGTTCCCCCCATATTACAGTGCTAATCTTTAGTAAATTTGATTAATGCCACATGATGTCAAAAACTGGCTCAAGACATTTGCCAAAGATAAGGCTATTGGCACTGACTATATCCCAACTGTGGTACTGAAGATCTGAAATCCCGAACAGGCTGTGCACCTAGCCAAGGTTTTACAGTCCAACTACAACATTGGCATCTAACCAATGGTATGAAAAATTGCCCAGCAATTTCCTGTACTCAAAATCTGTCCTTACCAAGTCTAGCCATATATTATTTTAAACACAGCATTGTGATTATTATTGTGGAAAGCTGGTGACTGAATGCTCTGTGTTTAGAAAAGTTCTGGGTGTAGCTATTTGTATTTAAATGGGCAGGTGAACCTTGTTATGCAATAATCTAAATTACTCAGGTTTGAGTTTTTGATGTTTTTGCATAACTGAAATGGCTAATTTGTGCAGTTTTACCTTTTGAGCTTGACTTTCTCCATGGTTTGTGTAATTGATTATGGGACAAATTTGACGAATAGGAAAGCTATATTTGACGAATATTAAAACTATAGTTGTAATTTATGATATGTTTTCAGCAGATTCTATGCTCTTTTATTTCATTGGAAATTTGTTTTAAGTTTGAATCTCAAAACTTGTTGTCAAACATTTTGGAAATAGTCATTCATCTCTTTCAGAAACGCTTGGTGATTTTTGAATCAATTCACATCTTTAAATTAAATTCATATTTCAATCCAAACTGTTATGTACCACTCAGGTTTGTCTTTTAAAACCTGAGGAAAATACAGTGAGCAGTCCCAAATGTACTTGAGTAATTTTTTAAAGATTTGAATAATGCTCTGCAGGAGACTAGTATGTAATAATTTGTCCTCAAAAAAAAATTGGCATTTTAATATAAGAAAGCAGAGCAAAATAATGCAAAGTTCAATCTGCATATTATTAACGATTCATGGTGAACTACATAGCAGGAAACCTAATTTGTCAGGAAGTTCTGGAGAATCTCAGCAGATCTGGCAGCATCCGTTGAGACAAACACCATGATTCCTACTTTCTAAATGTAATAGACTTGAATTCTACAAATGAATTTATCTAAGTTTCTACTGTTAAACTTCAGTTCATAAAACTTTTCCTGCCTACTGATCTGACGAATTTCTCCAACACTTTATTTTTATTTCACGTTTCCAGCATTCGCTGTCCTTTGTTTTTATTTAGCATTTTTTTACCAGGGCAGATTTCATGTTGATCAACAATTAGTGATAGGTCTTGTGAATTTTGTATATTATATCTGTATTCATTCTTTTTTTTTTACACAGTTTAGTTCTTCAGTTGATATGAACAAAGTCATAGATTTTCGTTAAATGTCGAGTTTTGGAAAGAGCATTTCCTTTTCAGCTGTTGTTAACCAAGTCAACAAAAGGAGCAAAAGCATTTAGTGTTTAAATTATTGCAGGATCACCAAGCAAGATACATTGCAAGCCAAGTTTTAAACAAAAGGACAAGCATGTTGATTTTCAAAGTAATTTGATTTTAAAAATATCTAATTTACTATTCAGGTTGATGTATGTGAATTTTTAAAGCTTCAGTATTTTCACGAAAGTATTTGATACGCTTTAATTGTATGTCAGTGCATAATGTAATTTCAGAAGTATCTCATTATGTCATGCAGTACACAGCTTCTGGCTCATTTCTCTTCCAAACAGGTTGCCAAATATTTTAAACGAAAAGAGCACTGTGAATATCTAATTTGTGTTTCATTACTATTTTTGGTATGTTGTTTAGTTTTGCAGATTAAATTTAACAGTGCAAAATCAGATAAATCCAATTGAGTATTTTGAAGTCCATTACACTTAGAGATCAAACTAATTTAAAAAGGTTGCCCATGTTTGATTAATAGCATCAGAATAAAAGATGCTTTGTTTGCTTTAGTTTAAAAGCGTTCAGGTCCAATACAAAATTGTAACTGAGATATACTTAATTGTCAGCATCAGATTAAGGAACATAGAGTAGGCTATGTCGTCATGGACATGCATAGATCTTAAGCAGGTTTTCTGGTTTCAATTGTTCTGTTTTCTTGAAGGTTAGTTACACCTTGAAGCTGGGAGAGTGTTGAAGGAACAAAGTGGCTTCAGACAGCACAAGTATTGCTGTTAGCAGGTACCAGCCACTTGGGACACAAGAACTCCCTAGGGGCTGTTGGACATTTTGTGCAGCTGAGAATAGCGGTAAAGGGAATTCACATACAGTACTTTTTTCGGGGCAGTTGAGAAATAATATAGCTCAAGGAAACTCCACGGTAGAGTCAACTCAGTGAAGTTGACCATTCTCTGTATAACTGGAATTGTGTCTATGGATAGGTGCTGGAATGTAGCATCAGAAGTCCACTGAAAAGCAGTCTGATTTAGTTTGAACCAGCAAGATATGAGTAGTTATTTAACCATGCATGACGGAGCAGTTGGTGAGAGGGTTTTGCAGATATGTCTTCAAAATGGAAGAAATGGCCTCTGTTAGAAAGGAGTCAAGATTTAAATTAGTTCTGTTAATCTACAGTGACACTAATGTTTGGGGAGTGCTGCTGAGAAATTTGTAGGATCTGTCTTGACTGCATTTGGCATTTGATGTACTCTTGAGTGTTGTTCAACTACTGTCTAACTGTTACACATATTTACTTCGCATTAATTCTGGTTTTGAAGTATAATGTGTTTGTAATAGTTACTGGTCCTTTGTTTTTCAAATCTGTAGAATCTTGTCATGTTAGTTCAGCAAGTACGTGGGATCCTAAACTTTATTTACTGTAAACAAAAGTACTAGTCCTTAGCTAGATCATAACATTAATGTGGCAGTCTTTTTACAAACCAGAGCAATAGTTTGTACCAAGGAATAGACTTAACCTTCTGTATTATGCATGATTGTTGTTTCTTTGTTCTTTTTCTTGAGAACTCCAATTCCCTATGTCAAACCTATGCCTAAAGGACAGGCATGACCTAGTTCATGACCAGCTATCCCACTTTATTTTATCAGTCACTTGGACCGATGAATAATTTTCAGAGTTTTTAAACAGAAGTAAAAGTTTTTGAAACAATGCATGTTTCAGTCAAAGGTGATAAAATAATTCAAAACCAATTGTTGTTTCACGTTTTTAGGTGTTTTCCGGGAGTTTGGAGGAGCACGATGTGTGCACAACATAGTGAAGTATCCACAATGTCGGGAACCTGCACTGATGATTATACAACAGTTAATTTTGTCCCCTAGTGGAGAAGATGATATGGGTACATTGTTAGGACTAATGCACACTGCTTCATCTGCAGAACTGAAACTCAAAACTGATATTCTGACAGTGAGTACATGATATTCAAGTTTTAAATTCTGTTTTCCATTATGGTTCCTTTATTGATACGTGCTTCTGCCTGAATCATTCAGACTTGAGACTGCCTCAGGTGATTATCTACTGCTGCATGATTCTTACTAGTTGGCTACCTGTTCTTATATTTTTGGAAGAAAAATAAGGTCAAACTAAATCTGTTTTATCAATCATTAAATAATATGTCTAGGTTGACTGCAATGAATGTGTTTATGAACTACATTTTTATTTTGTTGAAATGCATGTCTCCACAGGCTCTTCTCACTGTGCTGAGAGAAAGTCACCGCACACGAACAGTGTTCCGAAAAGTTGGGGGTTTTGTTTATGTCACATCGTTGTTGGTTGCCTTGGAGCGATCCTTGAGTTATGAACCCAAGGGAGTGTGGGAAAATGTGAACTCAGACCAAGCCTTTGAACTAGTGCATACAGTTATTTGTACATTAACAGCAGCAATGCGTTATGAACCTGCTAATTCTCATTTTTTCAAAACTGAAATTCAATATGAGAAACTTGCAGATGCTTTGCGTTTGCTTGGCTGTTTCTCAAATGCACGACAATTAGATTCGGTTACTTGCTGTCCTTCAAATATCCAACCGTTTCAAAGAATGCTTGAAGATGATGCACCATTGGAATCTGTTTGCCCAACACTGAAATATTGTAGTAAAGTTTTCTCTTGTCTCTACAAAATGGCCACAGACTCTTTTGATAGGTAGGAATATCATCATTTTGATCTTTCCTAATTTTGTTTACAATGTAAAATTTTATTTTAAAAAAGCAATGTTTAATAGACATTGCACATGTATTAGTATAGCTAGTTCAATTATATTTCAGATTTGATAATGGATTACTTTGTAGTATTTTGATAGTTTCTATGTTTTGTATCAATTTGTGATATATATGCTGAATAGGCTAAATGTTGTTGATTGGTATATTGATTTTTTTTTTGTCATTAAATCCTAATACTACAAGTTCTAGGAGTGAGTAACTATTTAAAAGCAGCTTGCATTCTACAATAGTTCTTAGGATTGCATGGTATATATGCTATAGGGGCTGGATTTTAACACCATTTGCCTTTGTTTAGACAACCCAGAACCGATCAGTTCATTTCTGACAGTTTTATCTTCCACCTTATGGTTTTCACCTGCCCTTTGCTAAAGGCATTTTAATAAAACTGCTCATTTTATTTCTAAATATATTTACTCTTGTATATGACTTCATCCTCTTGACAATAACAATGAAAGCTTATTTGATTTTCATTAGCATTAGAATATTTATTGGAAATCTGATGCTTTGGCCACATCTTGAAATCAAAATTTTGGAGATAAGTAGCTGCCTTCTTTATAATGTCTTGTTTTGCATAGTTAAGTTACTTAATTCCTTTTTGTGTAAAGTTTCTGCAAAGTAATATTGAGTTGAATTTGTTTTAGGAGAATTTGTAAGGTTTTCTGTCGATTGCAGAGATTGATTGCTAAACACGTGTAAAACTTCCAATATATTTACAGGCAGTTCTTCTGTAACACAATGGTTGCGTTCTTGTGCGACCCATGCTCTCTAAAAATCGTGCAAGAAAAATAGCACTGAGTGTTGGTGGTACAATTGTGTTATAGCCAACACATGTTTTAAAAGTTTGCACTTTAGAAATAGCATCCCCTATTTGTCAATTGCATTACAGCCAATTTGTTGATGATATGCGCGTTATAGCACAGCAACTTGTACATGTCATGTTTATTATCACAGTTGATATAATGTTTTGCATCACAATTCTTCAAATACACAGTGCAGAGGCTTAGTGATTCCTAGTTTTTAATTGTTCTTCATTCTTCGAAGAGTGACCTGAAAGTAGTTAACTTCCCTCAACTGGTCTGTTTTTTTTAATCTTTGAGTTTTGTTGTTTACATCCCTTGATTGTTCAGGACATTTTGTAAGTTTAGAATTCAACAATGTCTAGACATTTGCATCCATTGCTATGCCCACACCTACACTAATTTATTTTCTGGAACAACTACTGCTTTTGGAGTCTACCAGACTATTTCTATATGAAAAATGCAATTTGAGGGGAGGGGCATGCATTAAGAGTATATTTGCTTTAGAAATTTTGTGCACTGAATTCAAAATAGGTATACACCACGAAGGAACTTGAGTTACAAGAAGAAACTGACTTGGGAATGAAAGTAGTCCGAGGAATGAGGGTGAAAGTTGCAGGAATGGATTGGATTAAACATTTAAAAAATAAATAAAGAAGCTGATATGGTCAACTAAATTAGGAAATGGATAACCAATAACAGGAAATGTGAAATGTTTACATGTTTGCTGTAAATGATTAATTGCAAAACAAAAATAATAATTGGGCTATTCTACCATCTCAAAGATGACATCATATCAGGTGATTGTAGATTTTGGGCAAGAGGTAGAAACGGGCAGTGCAGGACTGTGGGACTATGAGGTTGGAGGCGGTGGACGGGAGATCCCCTGAGACGATGAGGTTATGGATGGTCTGGGAGATAATCAGGTGATTAGGGCGGCACGGTGGCACAGTGGTTAGCACTGCTGCCTCACAGCGCCAGAGACCCGGGTTCAATTCCCGCCTCAGGCGACTGACTGTGTGGAGTTTGCACGTTCTCCCCGTGTCTGCGTGGGTTTCCTCCGGGTGCTCCGGTTTCCTCCCACAGTCCAAAGATGTGCAGGGCAGGTGAATTGGCCGTGCTAAATTGCCCGTAGTGTTAGGTAAGGGGTAAATGTAGGGGTATGGTGGGTTGCACTTCGGCGGGTCGGTGTGGACTTGTTGGGCCGAAGGGCCTGTTTCCACACTGTAATGTAATCTAAAAAAAAATCTAATCTAGACAGTGGATATCTTTCTTCAAAAGAGAACACAGGCAGACTTTCCAACATAGAAGTTGATTTTCTGTTGGTAGAGGTAGGCTGATGACCAGAAGAAGTAAAATAGAATTTTCAGATTAGACAGCACTGCTAGAATGATGCAGTTAAAGGAAGACTTGCATCTGGGGTGGATTTATTCTGTACATGCATATCAAAGAAGTGGCTAGTGAAATTGCTCGCATTCTTTCTGTCATATTTAATGATTCATTAGAAATGGAAGAATACCTCAAACAATGTTAATTGTTTAAAAGGGAACATGGCAGAAATGCGAGAGTTACAGGTCAGTGTACCTTGCATTCATTGTGACTAAAATGTTAAGGATAATTAATTGCCCGGAGCTCGCGGACACCTCCTCCGACTGCGCCCTTGACCATGACCCCACCGCCCACCACCAAATCATCATCTCCCAGACCATCCATAACCTCATCGTCTCAGGGGATCTCCCATCCACCGCCTCCAACCTCATAGTCCCACAGCCCTGCACTGCCCGTTTCTACCTCTTGCCCAAAATCCACAAACCTGACTGCCCTGGCCGACCCATTGTCTCAGCCTGCTCCTGCCCCACTGAACTCATCTCTGCATACCTCAACATGGTCCTGTTCACCCTTAGTCCAAGAACTCCCCACCTACGTTCGGGACACCATCCACGCCCTCCACCTCCTCCAAGATTTTCGCTTCCCCGATCTCCAACTTCTTAACTTCACCATGGACATCCAGTCCCTGTACACCTCCATCCCCCATCACGAAGGACTCAAAGCCCTCCGCTTCTTCCTTTCCCACCGTACCAACCAGTACCCTTCCACTGACACCCTCCTTCGACTGACTGAACTGGTCCTCACCCTGAAATCTTCTTCCTGATCTCTCCGCCCCCACCCCAGTCTGTCCTATCACCCTCACCTTGACCTCTTTC
>NC_057710.1:123437223-123546739 GCF_004010195.1 Chiloscyllium plagiosum
TGACTCCTCCACTACCAGACCATAGTAACACGACGGCTGGAGGAAGAGCGCCTCATCCTCCGCTTAGGAACTCTCCAACCACAAGGATGAATGCAGATTTCTCCAGTTTCCTCATTTCCCCTCCCCCCACCTTGTCTCAGTCCCAACCCTCGAACTCAGCACCACCTTCCTAACCTGCAATCTTCTTCCTGACCTCTCCGCCTCCGCCCCCACCCCCACTCCGGCCTGTCACCCTCACCTTAACCTCCTTCCACCTATCGCATTTCCAGTGCCCCTCCCCCAAGTCCCTCCTCCCTACCTTTTATCTTAGCCTGCTTGGCACATTTTCCTCATTCGTGAAGAAGGGCTCATGCCCGAAACGTCAATTCTCCTGCTCCTTGGATGCTGCCTGACCTGCTACGCTTTTCCAGCAACACATTTTCAGCTTTGATATCCAGCATCTGCAGTCCTCACTTTCTCCTGTAATTAATTGCCCAGCCAAGATGATAAAAAGAATCATGAGAGAGATCTTTCCTGGAAGATGCACTTGAGGAAATGATACACCAGATTAGCCATGTAAATTTTGTGGATGTGATGTACTTAGCTTTTAGTAGATCAGTAGTGCTAACGTTCGGAATTCCTGGATTAGAACTAGTACATCTGCAGAGAAAACAGGAATGTTTGTGAATAGACCTGCATTGATGGTGAAGAGTCAATAAGGAGTTGGTAGTGTATGGGATGTTTTGTTTACAAATTATTGTAAACTGGGGAAAGATAATTGTGTTCCCAGGTATGTGTATGATTTAATTGGTGAACACAATTATTAGAGAAAAAGAATATTCATGATTTACTCATTAATGAGAATTGTTTGCCATTGACTTAGCCAGCTTATTTGACTGTCCATCTCCGTTGCCCTTGAGAAGGATGGTGCCTTTAACTGTTGCAGTTAATATGGCGTGGACAACACCAGTGATGATTGTGATTGGTATTATTGGTTCATAGCACCTCAAATAGTTTAGAGCTGTACCTTTGTTCTGAATCTATTTAATTTGGCATGGTTGATGGCATCTTCAGTGTGAAGACAGGACTGCATATGCACTGATACTGTGTTGGGGTCACCGTTACCAACCTTGCCATGGAAAGAAGAATCTGGAGTCGGTAGGTTGATAGGTTTTTCTCTCACGTTGGCTATTTCACACTAGCCACCAGCCCTGCCTGGCAGCTGTCCTTCAGGACTTGTTCAACTCAGTCTGAGGTGGTGCTACTGAAATGCTGTTGGTATCAGTGATTTCAATGTATTTCCCATTCTGTATCCTCACCATTCTTCGTGCTTCTTCAAAGCGGTGTTCAACTTGGAGGATTGCTCATTTATCAGATTGCAGTGACATGGTGGGATGGTGATTAGCAGGAGGTTACCTTATTCATGTTTGACCTGATCCTATGAAACCTCGTGGGTTTACAATTGATGTTAAGGATTCCCAGGACCCTCCCTGTTGTCTGTGTAATAGTGTGTTATCACTTCAGGTGAGTCCGTACTGCCCATGGAGCTGGGCATACCCAGCGATCAGGATTGAGTAATCTGACACTGAAATATATAGTTAGAACATAATAATGTAGGTCTTACAGCTGTTGAAAAGAAGCAGTGAAAACATAAGCAAACTATTTCCAGGTTGTCGATAAATGCACAATGACTTGTGGTAAGCGTATCACTTAAACTAGCGACATTGTCCAAGGCAGCAAATTTGAGATCATTGGTGTGCAAAGGAGAAATGTTTTACTGGCTGAATTTGTAATAATGGAATAATGTAATAATAGTTTATTGATTATAAACCCAAGATATCATTGCATGAATTCCTCAGTGAAGTGGCAGAGAGTACCTGCGTAATTTTACTATCCCATATCATTTACACTGGAGTGATTATTGCCATTTGGAATTGGTTGTTGTGCTTGTTAAGATTCTGCACCATGGCTCAGTGGTTAGCACTGCTGCCCCTCAGTGCCAGGGACCTGGGTTTGATTTCAGCCTCTGGTGACTGTCGGGTGGAGTTTGCACATTCTCCCGGTGTCTCTGGGTTTCCTCCAGGTGCTGTAGTTTCCTTTCACAGTCCAGAGATGTGCAGGTTAGATGGATTGGCCATGCTAAATTGCCCATAGTGTCCAGGGATGTGTGGGTTAGTTGGATTAGCCATGGGAAATGCAAGGTTACAAGGATAGGGCAGTGGGGGTTGGGTCTGGGTGATATGCTGTTTGGTGAGTCATTTTGGATTCGATGGGCTGAATAGCCTGTTTCTCCACTAGGGATTCTATTAAAAAAGAATAATTGTTATCCTAGTTTTCCCAGTTTCCTGAAAACAATGCCATGAACACTTAAGTCCAATATTGTATATGCATTTTGTTAAATCTTGACTGAGTATCAAGTGGAAGTGGTATGTTAGTTTAAGAGTTAACTCTACTCGAGTACAAATTTTAAAGAATGCATTCAATGGTTTCAGCTGAATCTTGACACTTGTGTATGAGCCCGACTGGTAACTATTTTCAGTTAAGAATATTTTCCAGCCAATGTGCAAGTTTTTTTGTGTGAATTTGTATTTTGATTCAAGATTGTTCTAGTAATCCATTGCTATTTCAAAAGCTGGCAAAGCATTTTTTGGGTTGCATGGTTTTAAAAAATGCAAAACTTAAATTCCTTGCACTTGAAACGGGTTCCAACTTTTGAAGTATATTTAGTGTAGTAATGTATATTTTATATGTATGCACATATTTCTTACTCACTTTTTGCAATGTTTATAATCATATCTACTCAAACTTGATTTGTTTCTAATGTCTGTATCCCTTTTTTCTGTTTACATTTTTTCATCCATTTTAAACTGCTTTTTGTCCTGCTTTTCAAATTGTTTCCCCAACCAATTTGCAATCTTAGCTGTAATTCCACTAACAAACTTATGCTTATTTCTTCTTCCTAACAATCTTTGTCCAACAATGTTTGCTTTTTCTTTTGTTTATAGTCTTGCTGAACAAGTTCCGCCTTGTTTGACACATGAGACTTCCCTTCCCTCTCCTTGGAGTACTCCAGTTCTGTCCAGAAAAAGGTATTAGCCCAGTAGGGATAATTAAGCCCATTTTTTCTAATATTGATGTACCTCATATTTTTAATGTTGTGTAACTTTCACTCCTCTATCATCATCAGTGATTAATGTATGTTCTCCTTTATTTAAAAAAAAATCTGTCTTGCTTTTTTCTATGCTGCTGTCCTCCAACTAATACAAGATGATGGGACTTGCAGGTTTCTTGGTGGTATCATCATATTAAATTTTTTTTAATTCATTCATGAGCTGTGCCCGTCACTGGCCAGGCCAGCATTTATTGTCCATCCCCAATTGGCCAGAGAGTATTTGAGTGTCAACTACACAGCTACTGGAGTCACATATAGGCCAAACCGGGTAAGGATGGTAGATTTCCTTCCCTGAAGGACATGAGCGAACCATTAAGAGAGACCCTAGATTTTTATATTAATATGGTAAGCCATGAGCAGTGAATGGCCATCTACCAGTAAGGTACCTAACCAGTTATTTTGTCAAGCATTTCAATGCCAATTCTAGTAGGCATTCAAGTTTTAGTTCTTGATGTGTGCAGTCCACTGTTCTAAAATTGGTTGGGACCTGCCCAACCTAAGAACAAGCTTTAAAGTCATTTTGTTTAAACTTTCTTAATTGAGGTATGAACTTATCTGGAAGAAGGAAGCCAAAAATGATAACTGAAGTTGCTATACAATCCAAAGTGACCAACCTGTAGTAGCCTTGCAACTCCTAAGGTGCTGATTTGTGCCATGGTCTTCAACTTTAAGTAGACCCAGTGTCACTTAAGCATCTGTTTTGACAACTTTCAGCACTTGTTGTGGAGCAAGACAGTGGCTGAGAAGGTGGTGATTTGCTGACCTTTGCTTTCTTTGGCCCACTTCTTGGCTAGCTGAACCTTTTGTTTCTACTCATTACTTGAGTATTATGATGAAAGTATTCCAATCAATATAGATGAGCCAACAAAAATTATATTGTATTAACAATTAGTGGAGGTAGATGGAGTTAGCACAAACTGGGATCTTTTGAGCTGGTGACTTTTTCCTGTCAAGAGATTCTGAAGTTTTGTATGAGAGCACGAAGGTAGAAATTTTCAGCCATTTCTCTTGCCTAGCAGTTGTTTTCCAGATCTTGTCACTGCAGTGGAGTGGGTTAAGGAAGCAGGATGGTAGCCTTGCAGTTTGGTATACTCAGTCAGGATGATATTATTCCCCACACACGTTTATGTTGTTGAGCATAACAGCTTAATATTTTTCATTTTGTATTATTTCACCCTCAGTTGACAAACTCTGGATGTTTCTGGGGCTTAGGTGAAGGGGTCTGCAACCTCCAGTGTCTCACTGTCATTGCAGATAGAGGCAGTATTGCAATATGACCAGACCAAATTCTCTTTAAAAGCATGAAGGAGTTTCTCCATTTCTCACGGAACATGTTCCTCAGTATGGAGTGCTAGTGCAGCAACATCAGTGTAGAGAATCTTTTCGAACAAGACTTGGCTCACCTTTGTCTTGAATTTTAGATGAACAAGGCTGCAATGCTTTCTAGGAGAAAGTAAGTGAGGACTGCAGATGCTGGAGATCACAGTCAAAAAGTGTGGTGCTAGAAAAGCACAGCAAGTCGGGCAGCATCTGAGGAACAGGAGAATCGGCGTTTTGGGCATAAGCCCTTCACCAGCAGTCTGGTGGGAAGAGAATGGGGCTGAGAGATAAATAGGAGGATGAGGTAGGCCTGGGAGGGGTTTGGGGAGGGAAGGTAACTGGGAAGACGATAGGTAGATGCAGGTGAGGGGTAATGGTGATAGGTTGGAGGGAAGGATAGAGTGGATAGATGGGATGGAAGATGGATTGGTAGGACAGTTCAAGAGGGTGGTGCCGAGTTGGAGGGTTGGATGTGGGATGAGGTGGGGGAGGGGAGATAAAGAACGTTGATGCCATGTTGTTGGAGAGTCTCAAGACAGAAGATGAGGCGTTCTTCCTCCAGACGTTGGGTAGCTTGGATTTGGCGGAGGAGGCGGCCCAGGATGTGCATGTCCTTGGTGGAGTGGGAGGGGGAGTTGAAGTGGTCGGCCACAGGGTGGTAGGGTTGTATAGTGCGTGTCTCCCAGAGATGTTTCCTGAAATGTTCCACGAGTTGGCATCCTATCTCCCCAACGTAGAGGAGACCACATCGAGTGCAATGGATATAGTAGATGAGGTGTTTGGATGTGCAGGAAAGTCTCTGCTGCATGTGGAAGGATCCTTTGGAGTCTTGGATGGAGGTGAGGGGGAGGGAGGATGCAGTGGGGAGTGTCAGACTTTAACACTTCTTGCAGTGGCAAGAGAAAGTGCCCGGAGTGGAGGGTGGGTTCGTAGGTGTGGACCTAACCTGGGAGTCGCAGAGGTAATGGTCTTTATGGAATGTTGATAGGGATAGGGAGGAAAATATATCTCTGGAGGTGGGGTCTGATTGTATGTGGCGGAAGTATGTAGGATAACGCACCATCTGGAGACGAGTGAGGTGGAAGGAGAGAACCAGGGGAGTTCTATCCTTGCTGCGTTTGGAGGGGTGGGGTTCCAAACACACAGGTGTGGGAAGTGGAGAAGATGCGCTGGAGGGCATTGATAACTAAATGGGAGGGGAAATTGTGGTTCTTGAAATAGGGCCTCCTCCCAGAAACCCGCTTCCCCCTTTAAAAATGCTGTCCCTTACTCCCAATTCCTCCATCTCTGCTGTATGTGCTCCCAGGAGGAGCAATTCCACTCCAGGACATCCCAGATGGCCTCCTATTTCAAGGACTGCAATTTGCCTTCCCAGGTCAGCAACAATGCCCTCCATTGCATCTCTTCCACTTCCTGCACCTCTGCCCTTGAACCCCATCCCTCCAACCACAACAAGGATAGAACCCACTGGTCCTTACCTTTAGTCTGTGGATACAGTGCATTATCTTACTCCATTTCTGCCACCCATAATCCGACCCCACCCTCCTACTTATCTATCAGCAGCACCCCCTGCCCCACACATTCCTGATGAAGGGCTTAGGTCCAAAACCACCTGCTGTTTGGATGCTGCTTGACCTGCTGTGCTTTTCCAACACCATGCTTTTTGACTGCAATACCTTGTCAGTTTTGGCATGTAAATAGACATCCTCAATGGGAAGGTAGAGGATGCTTGATGGCATGTGATAGCAGTAAAGACAAGAATATTTAGAAGCATACCAGGACAGAACTGTGTTACACCCTACTGAAGAAGGGTCACTGAACCCAAATATCTGCTTTCTCTCCAGAGATGCTGCCAGGCATGCTGAGTTTCTCTAACAGTTTCTGTTTTTGTTTCAGACTTTTGACAGCTGCATTTTTTTTTTAAATCATGCTGCACCCCAGTGTGGATCTCAAAGGTTCTTATTTTGCACTGTGAAAGTTGACCTTATCCATGAAGTTATGGAAAGAGAATATCATCCTGAGCAGCTTAGGTGGACAGCTAGTATTTTATAACAGCTTAACTAGATTGCATTTGTTTGCATTGTGTTAAATGCCTTTGTGAGATCAATGGGGACACGATATAAAGTGGTCACCTTTGTTCACGATGCTGCTTTTGCCACCGTTGAACGGAGAAGTTTGTGTATCTTGATACTTCCAAAACCATACCGGGATTTAGGGTAGAAGCATTACATAACATCTACAATGACAAGTGCAATATAAATGAATCATTTTTCCAATGATGCTTAACAGGATGATGCCTCAATTATAATTATAGAGTTGTTCATGTTCTTGTACAAAATCACAACCTTTGTATTTTGGATACTGGCCCCTTCCTCCAGCACACACGGCAATTGTATGGAGATGCTGCAGGAATGCTAGTTTCCCATGCTTGATGTGTTCAGATGGTTTAACATTAGAACCTAGCAGCTCATGGGAAGCAAGTCACTCGTTTTGCTCAATTACATTATGGGTGCAATATCAACACTGCAATGATAGGCAATTTCTCAAAGTACTCCACCCACTTCTCCAACTCTGATAATCTTCCCTGCCTTTGTTTTTATTGGAGCCATTTCCTTTCGTGATACAATCAAAAAGGCAAAAAATCTTCACTTATGTCCCAAGCATTCCCTTTCGAAGGATTTCTAGAAATTCTAGTAGAGTTGTAACCAGTAGTAATTGACACACCATCCAACGATGTATTGGATTTTTTTTTTTGAGCAGTTCCTTGTGCTTTCAGATCTCTTTAATCTCTTTTGTCATTATTACAAGTGGTCACTTGGCTTCAATGACATGTTCTTCACTGTGATTTTAGCCTCAAAACAGTCAGCTCTTGCTGCCCATGTGCTGATTGTGTGGTTTCATAAATGATGTCTTAAAGTGTGAACCATTTTGCTTCTCCACTTCTCTGTTTAAACACCAGAAAGCACCTGCTCAATTGAGTTGAGGAATTTTTGATTTTTATTCAGGTAGGCAGTATTGCAGATGAGTTAACGGTGACACTTCTGCTTTGACTGTAAAGGTTTCAACTGTTGCATCCTAATCCTGATGCACATCCCAGGAGTGGCCTCTATCACTATGTGCTGTGGTGTCTGTGTTCAATGAGAATGCTAATCGGAGAGAGATCCCTAATAATGATGAGATCTAGCTGGTGCTAGTGTGTTGAATAACCCAACACACCTTTGCTTTGTTACAAAAGAAAGTATTAGCCATACAAAGCACCAGCATAGTAGCAAAGCTCAAATGGCTTTTGTTCTTGTATGTCTTTCTAAGAGCATCATCATCTGGGTGGGAGGTCCATGTCTCATGATGTGCGTCCTCTATTGCATTGAAATCTCTAAGGGGGTAAAGGTGTTTCAACTTGAAAGTTCTGATAATAGAAGTGTGAAGCATCTTATTGAACTGGTTTTCACCTCTATTGGATTTATCATAGATATTCATAATTAACTGGTTGTTGTTTTAGTTGAGTAGCTGATGGAGACAATGCATTCTGAACCCATTGGTGAAATTAGGCTGAGGATCTTTCATAGAGCCTAGCCAATTGCAGCAAAGCCTATGCTTGGCTCATGTATTTCCTCTATCACTGGTCTGCTTTTGACAAGCTTGGCCTCTTGGAGGGAAACTGTATCAGTGTTCAACCAATTATGTTCCATCTTAATCAATGCTGTCTTGTGTGCCTTATCAATTAGCTGCAAGTCATCTGTTAAACCAGTGGTCTTAACATTCCAACTTGCCAATCAAAGATTTGCCATTTGTTTTTTGTTTGTTCTATGTGGTTGCCTGACATGATGGATTCCATATACCTTTGGAGCAGAGAATCCAAGCTCCAAACAATTTTGAAGCAAAGTTTATGGAGACTGGTGTTCCAAACATCATTGATCTTCTTAACCTCCCTAGTGAGGTGCACAGGCTATGCAAAACACTGTGTTCCAAGCCACCTTTTCTGTTCACTTATTGGACGTGGGTGTAGCTGGCCAACATGTATTACCCATCCCTAGTTGGCCTTGAGAATGCTATGGTGAGCTACCTCCTTGAACTGCTGCCATACATCTGCTGTAAGTAGATCAACAGTGCTGTTAGGGAGAGAATTTCAGGATTTAGATCCAGTGACACAGAAGGAATGGTGATTATGTTTCCCAGATGGCTTGGAGGGGAATTGTAGCTAGTAGTGTTCCTACATATCTACTGCCCTTGTAATTTCAAATGGGAGAGGATGTGGGTTTGGAAGGTGCTTTCTAAGGATCGTTGGTGAATTTCTGCAGTGCATCTTGTAGATAGTACATACTGTTGCTACTGACCATTGGTGGTGGAAGAAGTGGATGTTTGTAGAAGAGGTGTCAATCAAGCAGGCTGCTTTGTCCTGGATTGTGTGAAGCCTCTTGAATGTTGTTGGAGCTGCACCTATCCAGGTAAGTGAGGAGTGTTGCATCCCACTCCTGACTTGTGTCTTGTAGATTATGGACAGGTTTGGGGAGTCGGGCGATGAGTTACTCGCCACAGTATTTCTAGCCTCAGACCTGCTCTTATATCCATTGATGAGGCTGCAAGTCTATTTGGATTTCTGGTCAATGATAACCCCCAGGATGTTGATAACTGGCTTACCTTTTTTCACCGCATTTTTTTCCCACAGTGCCTTTTTTTTTAACAACCAGCACTGTGACTTTGTGCCCCACTTTACCACTGTGGAAACACCTGAGGCCTTTCACCTCCTTTCCACCCTCTTGGGCTTCTTTTTTAACCTGTGATAAATTCTTACCAGTGTTCTGTACTCTTGTTTTGGTAGTTTAGAATCTCCCCTTCTCCCAACTTCTATCCCTCACAGGACGAAGTTCTGGCCGGAAGCTTGTCTTATGCACCAGATGTACTCATCTACTAATCTACTAATGGGCGGCACAATGGTTAGCACTGCTGCCTCACGGCGCCAGAGACCCGGGTTCAATTCCTGCCTCAGGCAACTGACTGTGTGGAGATTGCACATTCTCCGTGTCTGTGTGGGTTTTCTCCGGGTGCTTCGGTTTCCTTCCAGAGTCTAAAAATGTGCAG
The DNA here is from genome assembly GCF_004010195.1 of Chiloscyllium plagiosum. NCBI lineage: Eukaryota > Metazoa > Chordata > Chondrichthyes > Orectolobiformes > Hemiscylliidae > Chiloscyllium > Chiloscyllium plagiosum. Next base: position 123,446,774 of record NC_057710.1, read on the forward strand.
GTTAGGTGAATTAGCCATGCTAAATTGCCCGCAGTGTTAGGTGTAGGGGAATGGGTCTGGGTGGGTTGCTCTTCGGAGGGTTGGCGTGGACTTGTTGGGCCGAAGGGCCTGTTTCCACACTGTAAGTAATCTAATCTAATCTAATTCTGCTGCCCTTCTCACTTTCTGAACTTTCTGTTCCTCCATGTGAATTCTTACCATCTCTGGAAGTGAGTTTTTAAACTCCTATAGCAGCAGAATCTCTCGGAGAGCCTCAAATGTCTTACCTATTTTTAAAGTACGCACCCATTGATCAAAATGGCGATGTTTAATTCTTTCAAACTCAACATAATTTTGACCTGGTTCCTCCTCAGTTTCTGAACTGCTGTCTATATGCTTCTGGTACCAATTCATAAGCACTTAAAATAGCCTGTTTAACTTCTTCATAATCTCTTGACTCCTCATCTGCCTGCACAGCAAATACCTCACGAGCTCTGCCTACCAGTTTAGTCTGAACTAGCTTTACACATAAATCCTTGGACCACTCCCTCTGCCTAGCCAATTTTCAAATGAAATAAAGAAGACTTCAACATCTTTCATGAAAATGTGGCAAAGTTTTGACATATTTGTATATATCACTATCTTCTCTCTTAATCTCCATGCTGTTAACTTGACTTTGCTGACTAAGTCGCAACTTTTCAAGTTCAAATTCTCTCTTTTTGTCTGTCCCTTTCTTCTTTTTCTTTGCTCAGCTAAAAACCTTCTCTCTCTTTATCCTCTCTCCCTCTCTCTGTTTATCTTCTATCTCCATTTACCTCAATATAATTTAAGTTTTTCTACTTCTATTGCACTTGTCTGTTTCTCTGACACACCTAAGTGTTTAAGTAACTCCCTTACAATTTCAGCTTTACTTTTCTCCTTGTTTAACCCCAAATCTAACTTATTTGCTAATTCTAAATGTATGACCGTTTTCTTTCCTTCCAAACTTTGTCAAAGTTGAGAATCATCATCAAATCCCAGAACCTCTTTAGCCATTTTAAGAGCCATTTCTTTCACTTTGAATTTACTCAACCACAAATCACCAAAATTAAACAAATTGCCTCATCTACCTATTTAAAGATCTAGGGCACTAGCCTTCAAGTGTTTAAATCCACTGGGCTTTTTCATTCTCCAAATCTATTCAAATCTGTCTAAAATTGTTCAAACCCTGCACGAGCTCCCAAACTGTTAGGACACTGGATTAAACCCACTGCTAATTTAAACCAGCAGCACAGAAAAGGTTTTCCCCGTGCTGTAAACTGTGAAAATTTGAGAGGCAAAGAACTATCCCAAAAGTCACTATTTAAAGTAAAAATTAACAACTTTATTTTTTAAAGTGTAATAGAGAATAATAAACTAACAACCATTTACAACTCATTTACTTAAACCTATCTTTTACCTTCCCCTTTATAATATTGGTCTGATAAAACCCCAATTAAGGTTTACCAAAAAAACTCATTTCAAAACCAGCCAGCTGTCGAGCTCTAGATTTGCTATCTAGTTCAGTGTTTTTTTTTCTGTGCCATCTCCTTTTCCAGACAGCTATCTCTCAGATCGTTCTTACTAGCAACCTACATCTGGTCTTTTGGCAGTTCTCCTTGCAGCTTTGACTAACCGTTCAAACGGTCTGATATTTATACCCCAAAACATCAGGTCATTTCATTGGTTTTAATATTGTCAAAATACCATGTTCAAACTTGATTGGAGTTTGGTATCTTGAGGGTATAATTTAAACTAAATGGCCAAATTTGAATTTGGTTTTTGTCTCATAGCAACCCAGCCAGTGCTAGGTATTCTGATCAAGTGTTACATTGTTACTTTGTTCCGGACTCTCTGTGCCCCTCTAAGTCCGTGCTAGCTTTCAACTCTCTTAAAGGTACAGTACCCCTTACACCTTTCATAACACCTTAGATATATAAAGGGCCAAAGAAAGGCAAAAGTGGACATTGGGCCACTGGAAAATGATGCTGGACATATTGTAGTGGGGAACAAGGAAATGGCTGAGGAACTAAAATAATTATTTCATGTCAATCTTCATGGTGGAAGACACAAGTAATAAAAAGTCAAGCGGGTGAGGGGGCAGAGCTGAGTATGGTGGCCTGCACCAAGAGAAGTTGCTAGACAAACTGAATGGCCCGAAGGTGGATAAATCACCTGGACCAAATGGGCTACACCCCAGAGTTCTAAGGGAGATAGAAGAGTTAGTGGAGGCATTAGTGCTACTCTTGCAGGAATTTCTAGAGTAGGGAGGTCCCAGAGGACTGGAAAATCACTAATGTGACACCCCTTTATAAGGGAGTAAGGCAGACTGATTAGCCTAACCTCGGTCATGGGTAAGATACTGGAATCCATTGTGAAGGATGAGATTTCTGAATACTTGGAAATGTTTAGTAAAATAGGGCAAAGTCAGCATGGCTTCATCAAGGGGAGGTCATGCCTGATAAATCAGCTAGAATTCTTTAGGGAAGTAATGAACAGGTTAGACCAAGGAGAGCCAATGGATGTTATTTACCTGGAGTTCAAGAAGGCCTTTGACAAGGTGCCGCAGAGAGGCTGTTGAGTAAGACGAGGGCCCATAGTGTCAGAAGCAAGGTGCTGGCAGGTATAGAAGCTTGGCCATTTGGCAGAAAGCAGGGTGTGGGGATAAAAGAGTCCTTTTCATTGCACCCAGTGACACGTGATGTTCTGCAAGGCTGTGTTGGGATCACAACTTTTCCCTTTATGCATTAACGATCCAGATGAAGGAACTGAGGCATTCTGGCTAAGTTTGCAGATGATACAAAGATAGGTAGAGGGACAGGTAGCATTGAGGAGGTGGGAAGAAAGATATGGACAGGTGAGGAATGTGGACAAAGAAGTGGCAGAGGGAGTACAATGGGGGAAAGTGTGAGGTCATGCACTTTGGTAGGGAGAATCAAGGCATGGACTATTTTCTAAATGGGGAGAAAATCCGGAAGTCTATAGTGCAAAGAGAATTGGAAGTTCTAATCCAGGATTCTCTCAAAGTAAAGTTGCAGGTTGAGCCACTAATTCGGAAAACCAATGCAATGATGGGTTCATTTTGAGAAATATTGAATATAAAAGCAGGGATGTATTTCTGAGGCTCTATAAGGCTCTGGTCAGACCACATTTATAGTATTGTGTGTCGTTTTGGGCCCTTTATCTCAGGAATGATGTTCTGGCCCCAGACCATGTTCAGAGGAGGTTCAGAAGAATGGTCTTAGGAATGAAAAGCTTAATTTATGCGGAATGTTTGAGGACTCTGAATCTACATTTGATGGAGATTAGAAGAATGAGGGGCATCTAATTGAAACATACAAAAAAAATTAGCCTGAACAGAATAGAGATTGGGAAGATGTTTCCAATAGGTGAGATCAGAACCCAAGGGCATAGCCTCAGAGAAAAGGGAAAAGACTCTTTAGAATGGAGATAGGGAGAAACTTCAGCCGGACAATGAATTCCACAGATTCACCATTGTCACAGAAGGCTGTGGAGGCCAGTCATTGAGTATATTTAAGACTGAGATTGTTAGGTTCTTGAGTGTCAAGGGTTAAGAGAAGAAAACAGGAGGATGGGGTTGAGAAACGTATCAGTCATGATTGAATGACAGTGCAGACTTGTGGGCTAAATGGCCTTATTTCTGCTGTTATGTCTTATGGTCTTATGATATCTTGAGATTGAGGGTTTGAAGCTATACAGATCTAAATAAGATATCTGAATGCTGAAAAGTATGAATAGATTTAGCATTGTAAAACGAGATGTGCGTTTTGCTGAGTTTCTTCACCTTTTGTAATTCAATTTGAAGCCTTTGTTGTTAAATCAACAGCAGGTTAGATGTTTAAAGATAACTTATGTAAAGAAAAGAAAGATATTGATTTTTTAAAACCAAAAGCTGAAGTGGTAATAGATTAATATGACAGCAAGACAGTTTTTTGTGGTTAAATTTAAATACAATAAATGCATTTGCTTGTTTTCTGAATAATACCTGCTGAAATATTTAAAGCACCATTCTCTCTTGAAATGTAATCTTCTAGTGATGGTGGATACATGTTTGACACTCATTTTGAAGTGTGAGAACCAACTATTCTGCAAATTGAAGTTGCTATCTAATTATCTCACTCTTTATAATCTTTGAAAGTAGGGCAATTGGGTATCAGGAAATAGAAGCCATGCAATATTTTATTTCTGGTGTGTCTGTTTGATGAAAAAGGCTAGTGTTGACTTCAGAATGGCATAAATGCACAGTAATAGGAATATATAAATGAGTAATATGAAATTTCAGCAAAAATATAGAAATATTTGACATTTTTATTTTGTAACTCTTCACTCAAAATAATCACATGGCAATGGCTATGTATTTATTTCTTTTGTAGACCAGGCTATCACGCAGTATCAACGCCTCCTGTGTTTCCAGCCAAATCTGTCACAGAAGTAAAGCTACAAAATGCATTGACTTCCTTGCATTCTTCTGATCCAGTCATCATACATCCTGGAGCTGTGCTTGCAATGTTAGACTTGGTGGTCTCAGTGAGTGTCAGTGAACAATTTGAGTTGGGAAAGGTGAGATTTAAAAATAAAACTATTACTGAAATGTTAGAATTTTCACCACTGACTAGTTTAACTTTGCTATGATTAGATGTATGTATCTTCTTAGTCATAACATTCAACTAAATTCAGACAGAATTTCTTATAATTGCAATAAAGTAAAATCACCTTTTCCCAATTTTTTTTCCAATATGAACTGTCTTTCCCTTTTTCTTATGTAACAAGTCTTCAATTTAATGATTGACTTGACTTCAACAGCCATATGTTGTGATTCCTTTTCATGCTTCAGAACAAAATATTCCATGTATTTCTTTACCCTAAAGCTAATATTGGCTTCTTGGTGAGGAGCAAAGAATCTTCAGTTTTGCCAAAAATGGATGTGAGCTTGTACACCTGAAAGTTTGTGGAGATCTTAATTGTATGGTGGGGAATATGGACAGCAGTGGAGCAGAATGTATTAATTTCCTAAATTATGTTAAAATTTTGATATTTTAAAACCCTGCAAAAATATAGTGCAGATTTTAAGTTGCAAAACCGTTTATCAAATGGCATCTCTTTACGCATTAGAAAATTTACTCAGTTTACCATTTATTTCCATATTCTATGCCTCTTTGTTTTTCTTCATTGTCTAAATGAAAAGGTTAACCCCACAGATGATGGGGCTACAATCAAGGGATTATATCTTACACAAATTCAATTCTGAGCTCAATCTACATAATGTATGGACCTTTTGGTTAATGATAACTGAATGCCATTAAGATTTAGATTTGAAAAGTGCTCTGTTTCCCTCTAGGCCCACTGTTCCACTGGTCACAATGTAAATTTAAATGTTTTTCCCAGTTATCAATGTGGCCAACAGCTATAATTTATCTGTATAACGTTTTGGGTAAAAAGATTCATTAATCAAGTTTCTTTAACAAAGAATTATTGATTTATTATAAAACTTCAACAAAGATGTCAAATTGGTTAACGCATACTGTTCATAATAATCCAGCACATTTAGGCACAAGTGTATACACCAGTCAGAAGTCACATGATCGAAAGAATTGCGGATGCTGTAAGTCAGAATAAAAAATAAGTTGCTAGAAAAGCTCAGGTCTGGCAGCATCTGTGTAGAGAAATCAGAGTTGATGTTTCGGGTCTGATAACCCTTCCTCAGAACTCTGCAAGCTTTTGGAGCGCTGCTCCTTCGTCAGGTGAAGGAGTCACTGACAGCGCACACCTGACAGATATCAATTAGCCCCACAACCACTTCACCTGATAAAGGAGCAGTGCTTTGAAAGCTTGTGATTTCAAATATACCTGTTGGAGTGTAACCTGCTGTCATATGTCATCTGACTTTGTCCACCCAGTCCCACACCAGAACCTCTACAACACGTACACACACATTTCTGCAGAAATTGACTTGGGGAAAACAAAAAATATTCTCTTTGGTCAATAATTGTGAATTCTTGAAAGCAACATGATAATGTGTGAAATGTTCAATCTGGCATTTTGGTACGTGTGGACAGAACACTGGATTTGGACAGTTGTCTCTGAGTTCAGTGTAGATGTAGGCATTTAGGGCACATTCAGACAAACTCCCTCAGAGGCTTCTCTCAAGATCAGAGTTCCTGGCACCACATTGTTTGCCTAATCTCCAAAGTGATCAATTGAAAGAAAAACATCCAAGTATTTACACAGTACTTCAGAAAATAAATTTTCCACATACCATCAAACTTCAAGTCCTCCAAACAATTAAATATGTATCCTTATTGACAATAGCAAATTAATTTATTTTATGATTCCCAATCCCACCATCCTTCAGGCCAGGAAACATCCAATGATGCCATTTGTTTTCTAGCTAAGAGGACGCAAATTAACGCCAAAAGAAGCCTATACAACTTGCTCTTACCTCTTCAAAAGGATTAAGTACTGCAACAACTGATATCTTTTATGGACTAAAATGCAGTATCCCTGCTAAATTGTGGTTTGTGTCATGATCCATGTCTATTAGAACTGGAAAATAGCAGAGCTGAAGTAAAATCTGGATATCTGAATAACCAGCGTGTCTATCTCGTTCTTGAAGCCCAATCTTTCTTTTATTTAAACATCTGAAAGCAATACTCAAAAGTACAAATTAATTTGATTCAACCATTTTTCACTCTCTTAAACATATTTCAGTGATTGGATTCTATAGAAATCTATTACATATAGAAAATATTGTCATTTATGACAGACTTGCATAAACTACTTGACACTTAATGTTAATTGGACGTTTGATGGACAGAATTAGTTTGTTTAAAGCAAACTTCAAATGTCTTCAAATAAAATAATTACTCAAATAGTATCTAAAATAATATTATTAACTATTGTTTAAGTGGTGCTAATGGCATAGAAATAGTATATGCATGTGAATATTAACTAAAGTTTGCCATCTGCTGGATTGTTAAGAAAACATTTTATTGACCCTTTAAGATCATTCCAAGGCTCTATTTCAATGTAGAGGTTACAAAATTAAGTTTTTTTTAAAAAAAAACATAGTATGCTCATAACTTTACATAAGGCAATGCTGAAACAGTGATGTTAAGGGAAACTGTTTTATGATGTAGATTTGACAGAAGTGGCAGCAAAGACATTTACAAAACCCCTTCAAACTAAGTAGTTTCTGTGAAGTAAGTGTGACATGGAAGAAATTTGGTTGTGTTTGAAGTGCATCTCTTTGAGTTTCCTCTGAGCAATTATTCTCTAGCAGTAAGTTTGTTTGATTTTGAACCTCTTTTCAATAAAAGCTATATTAATAAAGAGCTTAGGAAAATGATGGGTTGAAATGCACCTCAAAACATTTCAAATTAGAAAGCCCTTTAATTTGAGTTAGATAACTGGTAGTTAATCCCTACTCATTAATGCTCAGTGAATAGAATGGTTTGAGTACATAAAAAGATTCTTAATTATTTTTAACAATCCTGACCATAGTTTTGCAATATTATTTTTAGATCTAGTATATTTTTACACCACTGTATGTTTAAGGAAGCAAGATCTGTCATCTTCTCTGTTACGGCATGGAACTTTTTTTCCATGAGTGACACAGATTGACTCCCTTCAGAATCACTGTGTCAGCGAGGTACACTTTTTTTACACAGGAGGGTGGTAGATGCCTGGAATATGCTATCTGGGGAGGTAGTTGAAGCAGATATGATAGCAATGTTTAAGAGATCTATAGACAGATGTGAACAGGCAGGGAATAAAGGGATATGATCTCGTACAGGCAGATGGAATTAGTTTAGAATGACATCACAGTTAGTGTAGACACAGTGGGCCAAAGGGTCTGTTTCTGTGCTGTCCTGTTCTATGTTCTAGGAGCTGAGTTGGTTTTTTTTTTCTTTACCTGCATTTTAAATACTTATTTCTTGTCTGTCTTAGTATGCAATAGATCTTCAGCTTGCAGTGGCCAATATCTTACAGTCGCTCATCTATTCAGAGAGAAATCAACAAGTGATGTGTGAAGCAGGGCTTCTTGAACGACTTCTACATAGATGTGGTTCTGCTCTATCTGATGAAGATCATCCTCTGCACCCACCGCTCCAAAGAATGTTTGAGCGATTGGCTTCACAGTCATTAGAACCAGTGGTCCTTAGGTAAGCTATGTGTATACCATGCTGTGAAGGTTCAAATTAATCTTGGATGTTTAAGATATCGAAGACCATTGAGAATTTGTAACAGCAATATTAGAGTTATAGTCAACAATCTTTAGTCAAATCTTCTCCATTTTTGAACATTAGCTGTCAGATGGGTTAGCGATAGCCTTCATTTTGTGGCAGCTATGTCAGGCATGTCAAATTACAGCTTTCCTTGGTTCCAATTTTTTGCTAAGTGAACATTTAATAAAAAGCAAGTTTTTACAATAAGTTCACAAATGTAATGAACAAAGCACAAGGTTCTCCACCCACCTCCAAATATAGATGTTGTTCACCCCCATCCAAACATCAATTCACCAGAAGTTTGAAGTTGGATAGAAGTCAAGTCTTAACTTGCCATAACTTTTTTTAGAGCCAAATTTCAGTTGAGGAACAAAAACAGTTACCACACCTTGTTGATCAAATATGAGTCGCAGTTGCTTCTCCCTTCTAAGGGGTTTCCTGACATTTTCTTTTTGCCCTATTCTTTTGTTACACTACCTTTTCCCTAACTGGTTTCATCTTTCCCCAACCGTGCATACTTTGCATATCTGGCAGGGAGTTATGCTACCAGGAAATCAGTTTGATTGAGAGCAAGACATGAAAGCGAGGCAGATGTCACATGATGTTAGAATGTTGTAAGTTGTTTTACAGTCCATGAAGTATTGTTCAAATGGAGTAATTGATGTAGAAAACATGGCAGCCAGTTTGTGGGCAGCAAGCTGTCACAAATGGCAATGTGATCGTGATCAGATGGTTTATTTTTAGTGACAGTTGAAGGATGCTTAATAGCCTGCAGACCAGGGTAAAGTCTCCTCTTCTCAAAAATGTGTTTGTGGGTGCTTTTTATGTTCACTTGAGAAAGCAGACAGAGCCTCAGTGTGCCATCTCAGCACTCTCTTAGTAGCAGTCTAGTTTTTTCCTGAAGTGCAACTTGAACCCAAAGCTTTCTGATTCAGATAAAGGTACTACCAATTGACCTCAGAACTGTACTGTCTTCTGTCATACTTACCCATTGCTCCAAGATCAGCCTGGAAATCAAAGATATTGGCTTCATAATTCCAGCACCAGCCATTTCCTTATGTTTTCTCCCCCTATCCCTTCATCTCTTAACAGGTATGAGGAACTCATGGGTACCTTTTGTCTTTATAATTTAGACTATCCGTTCAGGTGCCTCTGCTATTAGTTTCTCTCCTTACCTATTCATGTGAAACCTAAATTTCTACAGGTTATTTCTTGCCGTAATTCAGAATGCAGCTCACCCTCTAATTGCACTTTTATCTCCCTGTCTGTCACCTTTGCTTTTACCTGTGAATCAAAATTTTCACTCCTTTTGCTGCTTTTCCTTTTGGATTGACTATCCAATTGAGATTGGAAATGGTTTCCTCGTGTTGGGTAGTCACCCAACTCATCCACAAGTAATGTCATCACTTCTTTCTGAAAGCAAAATCTATTGACTTTCTGTTCTATTTAACGAGCCGTACATTTTGGTTTCTATTATTTCCTTGTTGCCTCCTAAATTTTTGTCTTCTCTTTCCTGAAACTTTGTGTTTGGATTCTATTGCCTGGTAGAACACTTACAAAATTACAAATGACATAAGCTGTTACTGTGACCAAAGCACATTATCCCCTTTCATTCTATCTACAACATTTGACTCTGTCACCAAATACTGATCCTCCACTGTCTTTCTTACAAGCCTGTTATAAACTTGATTTCATTCTAGATTTTTGCCTTTTAGCTTCATTGTCACTATAAACTTAGGCAGAGCATCTCCAGCTAGCGGTTTCACTTCCTGTTCTCTCCCCGTTCTTCCCCCCCCCCCCCCCCCCCCCCCCCAACTAATATATCTGGAGGCCTTGGAGGGTTTCTTTTTAAAATCAAGTTGTTGTAACTATTCTCTTTATAATGGCGTAGTATAAATGATTATGGTTTGATACTTTAATTGAGATGAATCCTATGGGAAGTTAGAATTTAGTGAATAGTAAAATGAGCAATTAATTTAATATATTTGTTGACTGAAAAGTATCAAATACAGGTAAAGAGATCTGTAAGAGTACTTTTCTTCAAGGCATTTGCCAATTTACCTCACAGGCTTACCCTAGATATTCTATTCCTATATTCAGTACATGTTTGGCTACTTCACGATACATTGACAAAGGAAGTATTGCCCGAAGCCCTAGTGATTCCTCAAATAACTGAGGAAAAATTGGAGTGATAGTTATCATGCTCCCATTAAGCATACAGTAGTTAAAAATGACATTGGTGGATGCAAGTCACTTGTCATCTTCTCTGGTTGTAATGAATTTGGAGCAGGGTACAATTTAATGATGTTTAATTAATCATAATTTATGAAAAATGATAAAACTGGTTTGCTGGGGTGGGTACATTTGAGAATAAACATAAACTATAAACAATTATTTATTGTGATGAGGGCAAATTCAGTAATCCTTAAATTATTTTAAATGTTTAAAGATGTATTGCTTTGTTCTGTTGGTATTAATTCTATTTGTATTATTTGCCTTCAGAGAATTTCTCCGCCTTGGTAATCCATTGAATTGTGGGGCCTGGGATAAGAAGTTGATCAATGTGTATAGAGTCCACAAGCCAAGCTCTTTAAGTTGTGATGCAGATATGAGAGGTATGCTGTATAATATACACTCATATTTTGTAAAATCCCTTTTTAAGTGCTTCTCTGGAACTTCATAGCTTTCCACTTTATTTTGAATAATATCACAGAAATAGTATTTTGATTTTTTTAAAAATCTCTTCACTGGATGCAGACCCTTTTTATTGCCATCCGTAGTTGCCCAGAGCGCTTTAAAGGCCTACTGTTTTATGTGAGATTAAAGTCACATGTAAACCAGACTGGAGGCTGGGAGGTTTTCTTTTCTAAAGTATATTTGTGAACCATTTAAATTTTTACAACAATCTGGCAGTTACTCAAATTTATTGCATTTGTTTTCCCAATTTGTGATAGCAAGATTTGAGCTCAAGATTCTTGGATTAATGGTCCACTGCAGTTCTGGAGAAGAGTCATATCAGACTCAAAACTTTAGCTCTGTTTCTCTTTCCACAGATGTTGTGAGACATGATGAGTTTCTTCAGCAATTTCTGTGCTTGCTCCAGATTTCCTGCAACTGTATTGTTACATTTTTGTGTCAACTGTTTACTATTATAAAACTCTTTCTTTGACTTGTGTAATGAAAACTTGCCAATGTAAATTTATCCACACTATCATTCTACCATTCCAATGCTGTTGATGTCGAACTACTTCTGGTGCCTCTAACTACTCAAGATGATTATCAGTGTCTCAAATCTTTTCCAGTATCTTCTGGGATAAATGCTATCTCTCTCTGGGATTCTCTTTTAATATACCCATTTATTTATTCTACAAATTTCATCAAAATCATAATCATCATTTGTTTTACTGAGGATATTTGTTAGTGAGCTAATCTACTTATTCCCATAAATACTTGTCAGAAGTACATTTGAAAAAGCATTCCTTATCCTTTGGAATCAATTATTAAGGAAGTAATAGCAGAACATTTGGAAAATTATAACTAATCGAGCAGAGTCAGCATAACTTCATGAAAGGGAAATTGTGTGACTAATTCATTGAGTTTTTTGAGGAGGTGTCAACCAGATAAGGAAGAGGGGAACCAGTAGATTTATTGTTTTTGGACTTCCAGAAGGCAGTCACAAAAGGTTAAGACTTGAACATAAGAGTTCACAATGTTGGAAGTAAAATACTGGCTTGGATAGAGAATGCTCAGGGACAGGAAACAGAGTGGGGATATGGTGTTCTTTTTCAGGTTGGTGATCTGTAACCAATGGGGTTTCACAGGAATCAGTGCTGGGATTGCAACTGTTCACAATATATTAATGACTTGGAGGAAGTAAGTGAATACACTGTAGCTAGATTTGCAGATGGCACAAAAATAGCTGGAAAGGCAGTTGTGAGAGAGATATAACAAGAGAAAATGTTATTTAAATAGAGAGAGAGAGACTACAGAAAGCTGCAACACAAAAGGACTTGAGGGTACTTTGCCTGAAACATAGAATGCTAGCACAGAGGTGCTGTAGATAATCGGGAAGGCTGGCAAATTGCTGGCTCTTATTTCAACAGGGTTGGAGTATAAGAGTAGGGAAGTTCTAATTGGAAGCTAGTGCTTCCAATTAAACCTTTTGGACTATAACCTGGTGTTGTGTGATTTTTTAACTATGAATCGCCACATTCATGTTTGTTGTACTCTTCCACCTTAAAAACTATATTTGATGGTAAATCTTTACCATCCAGAACTTATCTCTCACCTGGTCTAGAACACACACAGTCCTTGTGCTAATAAAAATACTGCAACCAAAATTAGATGAGTTCTGCAATGGGCAACTGATCCGTTACAGCCCAGGTGGCAAAGTTGAGAATTACCCCATTTGTGTACATAATGAGTGAGAGTACATAGTTTTAAAAAAGAAATCTATATCAAAGGAAAAAGGGCTGAGTTATCTCCCCTACTATTTGAATGTCCTTACCCATTTTTGTGTTTTTTTTAAAAGGGAATATGACCACGTCTCTGGATGGCTTTGGTTCTGATATTGTATTTGGCTTGAATGAAGATAACGCTCACTACAGGATTAGCAAAAGTTTGCTCAAAGGGACAGAAGGCAGTACAGTACCTCTGACCAGAGTGAAGTGCTTAGTATCCATGACTACACCACATGATATTAGGCTTCATGGTTCATTAGTCACCCCAGCATTTGTGGAATTTGATACAGCTCTGGAAGGGTTTGGGTGAGTATTGCTTGCTAAACTTAAAGAAAAAGCTAGATTATTACAATCTTCTACTGATTTTGTGGTACTTAAAATTAACCATTAGATAATGTTTAAAAAAAAAAGGAGTGGGGATCAGTTTAATATTAAAAAAAAAATCTGAATCCAGCAGGAAGAAGTTTCAAGTGGTTGAATTGTATCTGCATATTCAGAAACTTGTGCATCCAAAGTAAAGTCACCAAATGTTTAAGATACTGCAGAGGAGTATTGATATTTTTAATTTAATGTCTGAGTTCAAAGTAAATGCACATAAATTTCCTTAACCACTCCGGCTACTACTTTGTAATCTGTATAAATTGTAAGCACATGTTTTCATGTCATAATTGATATCAGTAGACTTTGATCATAAATGTGGAATCTTCATTATTTGTGCACCAGTTGTCTGTCAGAACTTTCATGCACAGAGCTTTGCATGAGGCATTGATGTCTGGTACAACTGAATATTGTCGGTTGGACATAAGTTGAGTCTGTTATTTATATTATATCGAGAATAATTTCTGAATCCAATGTTTTACTGAAAAAAATATGGAAGAACAAAATTTATAGACTCTTGATAGTCTGACAAATTACACTTATTGACTGAGAGAGTCCTTTTTCTTTCTCTGGCCAGATTCCAACGCTTCTTTCAATAAGCACTATCGTTGAAATGATGAAAAATATTGTTGATTGCAATACATGTTTCATTTACCCAGCACAACCTGCTCACCAGTGCTCTGTTTGGGTTCCTGTAAAGCCACTGCCCTCCAGATCTCATTACAACATTATTTCAAATATTGGAAATCAAATTAAATTCGAGGTGCAGTGAGTTTGGCTCCAGTTGACATCGAGACAGGTTACAATTAGATTGAGTGTAGCATCCAGGAGTTTGATCAAAATTAAAATTAGTGGAAATTAGGAAAATATCTCACCATTTGTTGAGTCATACTAAATACAAAAGCAGATAGTTGATTGTTTCAGGTTTGTCATCTCAGCCCCAGGTTCCTCAGGGTAATGCTCCAGACCCAGCCACCTTTACCTACTATCAGTTAGTTCATCAGACGTTCCTTTAAACGTAAGGTCAGAAGTGGGAATGTTAACCAATAATTGCGGTGTTCAGTATCATTTTCAGCTGTTGAGATACTGAAGTAGTCTGGGCCTCAAATCTGGACAGTATTAAGCTTGGGATGGTAAGTGGCGAGTAATATTTCACAATGTTACAATGCAGAAAGAAGCCATTCAGCCCATTATGTCTGTGCCAATTCTCTATATGAGCATCTTTCTTACTGCCTTTCTCCTGCCTTCTCATTTGTTCCTCTTAAAATACTTGTTTAATTTCATTTTGAATGTCTTAATTTAAATCTGCCTCCTCAACACTCGGGCAGTGTATTCCAGATTCCAACTACTCGTTGCATGAAAATGTTTTCTTATATCACTTTTGCTCCTTTACCAATTGCTTCAGATCTGTGACTCCCCATTCTTGATTCTTGCAAGTAGAACATTTTCTCCCTCTTTATTCTGTTGAGACTCCTTTGATTACTGCTTTCAAATCTTCTCTTCCCCAGGAAAGTAGTCCCAACTTCTCCAATTTTATTTTCATAACTGAAATCCCTCATCCCTGAAATCATTCTCAGAACCTCTTCTGCACTCTCTCCAATGTGTTTGCATTTTCCTGAGATGTGGTGCTGGAAGTGGACATAATACTGTAGTGTTAAAACGGTGTCTTATACAAATTCAACATAGTCTCCTAAATCACACTCTCGTTGTCCTGTTAATAAAGCTTTAGGATACCATTCCCTCAACCTGTCCTGTCAACTTTAATAATTTATGACGTTATAAAGGCAAGTCATCTGCTCCACTTTTCGCTTTGAATTGCATGCTTTATTTCATTTTGGCTGCCGATGTTCTTCCTACCAAAATGCTAGCACCTTCACATTTCTCTGTATTGAGCTTCATCTGCCACTTATCTGTGCACTCCACCAACTTGTCAATGTCTTTTTTAGGTTCTACATTGTCCGACAAAATATTTGCTTACTACTTAGCTTCTTTCTCCATGTATCAATCCATTTTTTAGTCTCTAAAATGTTACATGCTTCCTTGTGTATCCTTTTACTATTTAAATGATTAGATTAGATTAGATTAGATTACAGTGTAGAAACAGGCCCTTCGGCCCAACAAGTCCACACTGACCCGCCGAAGCGAAACCCACCCATACCCCTACATTTACCCCTTACCTAACACTACGGGCAATTTAGTATGGCCAATTTACCTGACCCTGCACATCTTTGTGATGTGGGAGGAAACCGGAGCACCCGGAGGAAACCCACGCAGACACGGGGAGAACGTGCAAACTCCACACAGTCAGTCGCCTGAGGCGGGAATTGAACCCGGGTCTCTGGTTATAGAAGACTTCAGAATTTTCTCCTAATAATAGCCACTGGTCTCTTTTCATACTTGCTCTTTGCCTATCTTATTTATATTTCGCCATCTGTTTGAACCTGTTATATTCAGCCTGGTTTTCAATTGTGTTTTCTGACATTGGTCATAACGTTCGTTCGTTCTTTATCAAATTTCTACTTCTTTGGTATCCACGGAGCTCTACATTTGTTTGTGCTACCTTTCTGTTTTGAGGGTATTTACCTTGTCTGTTCACAAGCCATTTCTTTATTTCAAGGTAGATAATTGCTAAGCTACTGTTTTACCTGCCAACCTTTGATTCCCATTTATTTGACCCAGACCCATTCTTTCCAGTTGAAGTTAGCTTTCAACAATTTATTATGCTGACTCTGGGTTTTTCATCTCCTTTTCATGTAGTCATTTTATGTTATGGTTATCGTAATCCCCTAAAAGTTCTTTCCCCTGAAATGTGATCTAATTCATCCACTGAATTTTCAAAAACCCAGCCTAGCTCCCTTTCTTGTTGGACTAGAAATGTAATGCTGAAGAAAAAATTTCTGTGCACACTGTAGGAACGCTTGCCCTTCTCTGTCCTTCACCCTACAAACCCAATTTATATTCAGAATAATCAATTGCACCTTTATAACTATATAATTTTTACACTTCTCTAATTTCCATGAAGGTTTGTTTCTGTACATCTATGCCACCATTTAGCGGACTGTACAAGACACTGAGAAATATAATTGTATTTTTATCATTTCTTAGCTCTAGCCAAATTGATTTAACAACTATCTCTGACAATCTGATCATCTCCCATTATCTAACCAGCTTTCCTTGGTAGTGACTTGAATTTATGACCACTGAATACCCAGCATCAGCATCTCCAATGTTAATGTTGATCAGCAGGTCACCTGAAACCACCATTTAATACAATGCCTATAGCATATGTGAATTACTTCTGTGGTGAGTAACTCACCTAGTCACTTCTCAAGCCCCTCCATTCTTTACAGTGTCAGGAGTATGATAGATAACTTTCTATTTTTCCACATGTGGAACAACAATCAAGAAGCTTGACATCGTCCAGGGCAAAACAAGGCACTTAATCCATGACCTTCTAAACATGCTCTTCCTCCGTCAACATAATGCACTTTAGCAACATGCCAAGGCTTCTTGACTGTACTTTTCAAACTTGCAAGTTTTACAACCTAGAAGTACCACAAGAGTGCAACATGTGAAAGCCATCACCTGCAAGTTTCCCTCCAAGTCAGCACACCATTTTGACTTGAAACTATATTTCTGTTTTTACACTATTGCTTGGTCAAAATCCTAAAATTTCAAACAACCAGCTCACTAGGTGTAATTATATTATGTGGATCACTCTGGTTCCAGAAGCAATTGATCACCACCTGCCCATTGGTGAAAAAGAAATCCTGCCTTTACAGCCTAGTTAAGATTACAAGTTGGAACTTGGAGGAGGATGAAAAAGCTCGTGTCACGTCCATTGAATATTCCAAAATAGTTTCAGTCAATTAATTATTTTTAATTCAAATCACGGTTGTTATTGTTAATGGAGGTTCCGTTGTAGTGGTCATTCTTTCTCCTTGCAATGTCTTCACAGGTACTTTACTTTCTCTTTTTCAGCTGCCTGTTCTTGCCTAGTTTGGCTCCCCATAATGCACCTAACAACACTGCCACCGCTGCAGGAGGTGTTAATGATGGAGCTGTTACCAGTGGACTTGGTGCAGGTAAAAATGAAATGTGTGACAGTAGCAGTCATACTTTAATATTGATTGCAGGGCCAGGTAGGGGAAATACACGCGTGAGTGGTAGGATTCATTTAGCTTTTAAAAATAAAATTGAAATAAGTGCACACAAACACCAACCACAATATTATCCACAATATGCCTTTTAATGTAATGAAACATCTAAAGGCATAAATATGAGACTGAACCACAACATTATCCACAATGTCTTTTAATGTAATGAAACATCCCAAGGCATAAGTATGACACCAAACCACAAGGAGAATTGAGTCAGAGAGGTAGGTTTCAAGGAGTGCCTTTAAGAAGGAAACCAGTGCAGAGATGTGGAGTGGTATCAGAAGATAATTTCATAGATTGCGGCCTAGGCAATCAAATGGCCTGAATTCGGAAAACGCAGCCATCTCACAGGGTTGTGGGGCTGGAGTAGATTTGTAAACAAAGAATCTTTTTAAATCAAGAATATTTTTGTTGAACTAATATAGGTATGCTAACAATGGGACATGCAGTGAGTTAAAGCATGTATAATATGATTTTCAATAATCTCTAGTTTACTGTGGGAAACAAGCCAACAGAACTTTAGAAAAGTCAAGTTTAGGGCTAATCAAAGGCATAATGACTGTTTCAATGGAACATGAAATGGAACAAGGTGTAGTCAGGCACTGTAATAGAGATGGCACAAGTATGAGATCTAAAGTTCATCTCATGATCAAATGTGACATCACAGTTGCAAACAATTTGGATTATCTCAGACTGTTGAGGGAGAGAAGGATGGAGTCTGGTGCTTCAGTTTTCAATACTTGGAAGGAAATTGGAGGATAATTCTGTTCATCCAATACTGGATGTCATAAAACCTCATTTAGCAACAGTGGAGGAGTCATGAGAGGTGCATGGTGAGGGTGAGACTAAATGTCATCAATGTACATGCAAAAGTGAAACCTATGTCATTGGGTGATGTAGCTGTGTTCCAGCATGTAATTAGGAGAAAGCCAAGGATTGATCCTTGGGGAAAAGTGAGGACTGCAGATGCTGGAGATCAGAGCTTAAAAATGTGTTGCTGGAAAAGCGCAGCAGGTCGGGCAGCATCAAAGGAACAGTAGAATCGACGTTTCGGGCATAAGCCCTTCTTCAGGAAGAAGGGCTTATGCCCGAAACCTGGCCCTGAAGAAGGGCTTATGCCCGAAACGTCGATTGATCCTTGGGGGTCAACAAGAGATAATGATGGAGCAGAAAGAAATCACTTTGCAATGCCTTTCCATGGCAGATTTAAAGGAGAAAGGGAAAACCCATAGAAAGGGAATAGTTTAGAGAATTAGCTTATTTCAGGGCTGCAATGGGGAGAACATAAGTGAAAGGAGAGGAGCATGAAAGGACGTTTGACCAGATGAGCTAATGGAAGGAAATGACTTGGCAGATACAGCTCATCAGATTGAGTTGATGTTTATGACAGAGAAGTCCATGAGGTCATTGCAGTTGTCAGAAGCGAGGGAGAAAGGGACGGAGAGAGGGATTTGAGATGGCTTTCAAAAACACAAATAACCTGTTAGTGTTATCTTTGCATTTTCAGGATGATCTTGGAAAAGTGAGCAGGTTTAGCAGATGAGAGCAGGACTGAATAGTATTTTGTGAAGCAACCAGATTTAGCATCTGGACTTAATCAGTTATCCGCCATATCTTTCAAGTCTGTTTCCTCAGACTTGAGGTACAAAGGGAAAACTATGCTTAAAACCATACAACTATTCTGTGAAGATTAGTAAATAGAGTCATACAGCACAGAAACAGACCCTTTGGACTAACCAGTCCATGACTAACATAACCCAAACTAAACTAGTCACACCCGCTTACTGCTGGCCCATAACCCTCCAAACCTTTGCTATTTATGTATTTAACCAAATGTCTTTTAAATGTTGTAATTCACCCACATCCACCATTTCCTCAAATGTTCATTCCACATGCAAACCACCTTCTGTGTTTTTTTTAAAAAAGAATTTGCTCCTCATGTCTTTTTTAAATCTTCCCCCCCACCTTAAAAATGCACCCAGAATATTGAACAGAATATAAGTAACAGCAAAGAATGCCCAAAAAAATTACAAGAGAATTTAGAGTCTGAGAGAATGCTGGCTGAAAATATGGAAATAGATAAGATATTGAGAGATTCTGCAGATACTTAAAAGGGGAACAGTGAATCAAAGTGTGTTCGCCCTGCAGAGTGAGAGTCTGGTTTATTTAATATGGGAAAATAAGGAAATGGTAGATCAAGTGAACAAATATTTTGTGCCTGTAAATAGCACCCTGGAAATAATTATAAATCAAGATTGAAATGGATAAGATTCTTAAAATAATTACATTCACTGGGACAAAGGGTAGTCTGGGAAAATTATTTGAACTAAAGGCTGATGAATGTCCAGGTCCTGATGGAGTTCCTCCCACAGTGTTAAGAACAGTGACTGCTGAGATGGTAGATTCAATGATTGTAAAACTCTCAAGAGAATCCAATAAAGGCAGCATGGATTTGTGAAAGGGAATTTGTGTTTAGTCAACTTACTTTGAAGAAATAACAATAGTGAGTAACAAAACTAGAAATTGCTGGAAAAGGTCAGCCGCTCTGGCAGTATCTTGGAGAGAAAGCGGAGTTAACATTTTGGGTCCAGAGACTATATTTTTGTTTAATAGTAATGAGTACTTGACATCCCTGGAGACATTTGACAAGGTACTACATCTAAGGTTATTGCACAAAATAAAGGTTTGTGGTATAGCGGTGACATATTAGAGGATTGACTAGCCAACAGGAAACAGTAGACATAAATGTGTCATTTATAGGTTGTAAGATGTAACGAGTGGAGCGCCACAGAGATCAGATGGTGCCTCATTTATTTCAATCCATATTAATGGCTTGGATAAAAGAAACTGAATATATGTTTGCTAAATTTACTGATGATGTAAAGTTATGTAAGAAAAACGTTGTGAATAGAGCATAAGTAAGTTGTGAAAACATTTCAAAGAATCAAAGAATCTCTATAGTGGAAGCAGGCCATTCAGCCATTGAGTCCACGTTGACTCTCCAAAGGGCATCACATCCAGACCTACCTCACTATGCTATCCCTGTAACCCTACATTTCTGATGGCTAATCCACCTAGCCTGCAGATATCTGGACACTGTGAGCAACTTAACATGGCTAATCCCTCTAATCTGCACATCTTTGGACAGTGGGAAGAAACCGGAGTGTCTGGAGGAAACCCACACAGACGTGTGGAGAATATGCAAACTCCACACAGTCACCTGTGGATGGAATTGAACCTGGGTTCATAGCACTGAGAGGTAGCAGTGCTACCACTGAGCCACCATTCTGCTCATAAATTTATATACAAGTTAAATGTCACGAGGGTTTTGGCCTTTATCACCCTTGCAGGAGGTGAGTTCCAGATTTTCATGACGTTCAATGAAAGAATTCTTCTTCACAACCCGTATGAACCTCCTGTCCCTTAACTTAAATCTATGCTGCTGGTCATTGATACCTCTATCGTGGGAAAAGTTCCTTCCTATCTTACCTGACTGCATCTCATTAATTTTATGCATAATTCTTGACTGACTAGGAAGTCAAAGGGATGTGAAGGACAAAGATTTGGCAGGAAAGTAGCAGAGGAGGTGCAAGGAACCAAATGACCTCCAGCTGCTAATTTGTATACTTGTTATCAACAGCTCGGGTGAGAAAGAGTAATGGTTTTACTGTGGTTTAAAATATCAAAAGTGGAAGTTAGAAAAACACTTGAATAAATCAACAGAAATATTGTGAACAGGGTCCAACTATCTTGTCTTTGGTATTTTAAAATGTGGTTGGAACTGAACTAAAATAATTCAGAGCTAATACTTGATTGTTTAATGAGTCTATCTCAGTTGGTTTAGCCATCATGAATCAGCTTCACTTAGATCTGTGATTGGATTGGAGAATTTGGAGACTGTGATTGGATTGCAGTATAATTGCCTTCTGAATTGCTGAATTACAGGGATCTGCAGGTCAACTACAGTATCCATCAAATACTCTTCCTTCACCCCTTGAGGGAAAGTATAAAAATAAAGGGTCTAAATCTTAGTCTATTATTTCTAACTCCCCATACTAATTTCCTGCCAAAGCGTACAAATCATGCTTATTAACAGATCACGTTTTAAAATATCTTCTTATTGTTACATTTAATTTTGAATCCACAACATGACCTTGTTAATCATGTGGATGCATTAGATGGCTGGTCACGCATAGTACAGATAGTGTTTTCCACAACTGGCAGGCTCCATGTTAAGTAGTTAATATTATCCACCATTTCCAGCATATATGTTGGAACAGTATTTTGTAGTGGGCATTGCAGTGGAGTTGTGGTATTGGTACAAACTCAAGATCCACCTAGTTTCTGTCTAAAAGTGCCAGGCTAGGCGATTCTGTCCTTACACATACCCACAGTCAGAACTCTGTGAACACTTCCTGAAAATTCTATCAGACGCACCTCCTGATTAAACAGGCAAGGTCAGTATCTGCTGAGAGCAAGCATGACTGAATTTTGTATCTACTGAAATATCCAACAGAGCAAACCTATTGGGGATAGGCTTACTTTGAAGATCATTTATCAAGGGGTACTCTTACAGCCTAACAAGAATTGGAAGCTATCTTGGAAACTTGTTTTACTGTTTAATCTCTCCTTGGTTAGAGCCCATGCATTCTTGCTCTTGGCTTCCATTGACATTATCTGACAGGCATCTTTGAGACAGCATAGATTACCCCTATTACTTGAATGATTCCCTCTGACCCCAGCATTTGAAGTGGAATTTCTGTTGGTGAAAGTTGTTAGGCAGTGATTTTGCCTTGCTTCACTCCAGTAGAGCATCAACATCACTGGACTTTCAGTTATTTTTATCAACCTGTTCTGACATGTTATGACCCACCCCTGGGGCAGGTGGGAGTTGAACTCTAACTTTCTGGCCTAGACACAGGAGCACTCCTATGTTTTTACCAAATTACATCTGTTTTAGAAGTGCCTGCATATCAGTAAAATGTGCACATGTAATGCATTAAGCTTGACTTAATATTGTATATTATAATGTGTATCTGAACAGAAAACCAGGTTTCTATTTGTGGTTGTTGTGCAAATATGACAATTTACATAGGTATAATCTAAAATATTACAATTTCTTTTAGGTGAACGATTCTTTCCACCACCTTCTGGGCTTACTTATTCAACTTGGTTTTGCATTGAGAGACTTAGTACTCCTCTGAACAATCATCCGGTTCGGCTTCTTACCCTCGTTCGAAGATCAAACTCATCTGACCAGCATTTCATTTGTGTTGCTGTTGTATTTTCTGGGAAAGACAAGTCCCTGCTGGTTTCAACGAAGGAGGAGTTGCTGCAAAATTATGGTGAGTAGATATATAAAAATGCTGTTGAACATGTTTGGATAGTATTAGTTTTGAAATGCAGGAATTTAAAAACTGACATTGATTGTATTACTCAAATGTGAAGACAAATGTATGTTCCTGAAATTGAAGCTAATACTGTGGAAAATGTCTGTCTTCATATTGAGCAGTATTTTACTGAAAAACGGCAATCCAACTGATGTGTTAAAGTTATCTTATAAAGTTGTCTCCAATGCAGAGAAATTTATTCCCTATTAACTATTTTGCAATAGTTATTTGTGAGACTTAGATAATATTTCAATTTCAGCACTTTGTGAAAATTCATCTGTATGCTGCAAAATGTGAGTGCTCAGGTAGCTGCCCTTGTCTGGCCAGCAATAGGGTTTGGGATATCTGCTTGGGGTTTGGGAAGAACTTGCAGTAGGAGGATCCACGTATTGTGGTCCATATCATATCAGTGACAGAAGGAGCATGAAAAGCTAAGTGCTAAATTATGAAGGAACATCAATGTAATCATCTCTAGATTATTACTTGACCCATGGACAAATTGACATAGAGCAGATAAGATTGGACAAATGAACACATGGCTCAAAGAACAATTTGGGGGGAAATGGGTTCAGTTCTGTCCGGCACTGGCATCAGAATTCGGGAAAGTGGAATCTGTACTCTTGAAATCATCTATGCGTGATCTGTGCTGGGATAGGTGTTTCAGCAAGCTGTGTAACTAGGGATGTAGAGAGGGCTTCAAATTAAAGAAGGTGGGTGAGGAATTAAACTTAAGTAGCAGTAGCAAATTAAGTTTGGGTAGATGCAACAAATCAAGGAGTACAGATAAAACAGGAGAGCCGAATAGGAATATGGAAAATGAAGGTCAGCAACTGGTATGAAAAGATAAAGAGAGAAAAACCTAAGGATGGACTAACAGTCAAGACTAAATGTTACAAGGGTAACAGAAAGGCAAAGCTAGTGCTTCTATATCTGTGTACATGTAGCATTCCAACAAAGTAAACAAATTAACAGTACAAACTGAAGTAAATATGATCTGATAGTATTATAGGGACATATCTGCAGGATGACAAAGATTGAGCCTTAAGTATTCAGTATTCAAGAATAATAGTAAGTTAGATCGTTGTTAAGTGATAATCTTGGTTCAGGAGATAGGATGTAAAATCGAATTGGGTGGAAATGGAATTAGTGGGGAAAGGAACTCAATTGTTGGGGTGGTCTACAGGTCTGCTAACAGTAATCACATTGGAGGGTGAACTACGCAAAGAGAAATGTTGAGTACTAGTGACAAAAGGTCTGCATTCCCTTTATCATGGGTGATTTTAATTGACAGACAAACTGAAAATATCAGATTGGCAGTTTTAGTCTGAATGAGAAATTCATAAAATGCTTTTAAATTTCTTAGAACAGCATGAACCAACTAGAGAGCAGGTTATAGATATTTTAAATAATTTCTGAACAGCCGGTTCAGAGATGTTACAACACAGTTCTAAAGCAGGTGAGATTTGAACCCAGGTCCTGTGGCTCAGAGGTGGGAATATTACCACTGTGCTGCAATGACACCAAAGAGAAAGTTATGTTAGACCCAGTATTGTGTAATGAGACAGGATCAACTAATCATCTTTAAATAAAAGCAGTTCCAAATTGTAGTGACCACAAATTGATTGAATTTTATATTCCATTTGAGAGGGTGAAGAGTGGGTCCAAGAGTAGTGTTTTAAACTTCAGTAAGGGAAACCATGTGGGCAAACAGGTATTTGGCTCAGAGAAATCATAGAGAAGCAGAGGTATTCATCTAAGGATATATTTTAGAATACTCAACATGAGTAAATTCTAACTCACTCACAAAATGAGTGAGGACATACCACCAAAGAGTAACTGAAGAAATTAAGGAAGTAATTAAACTTAATTTAAAAACACCAATATTGTGCAAAGCTGGTCAGAATATAAACCACCACAGAATGACTGACAAAGATTAATCAGGAGAAAGAAAATAATGTGAGAGGAGGCTAGCTAGAAATATAGAAACAGATAGCAAGTGTTTCTACAAATATCGAAAAAGGCAAAAAGAAGTTCGTAAAAAATGAATTAATGGTCGAGAATTGTAAGAATTGAGAGTTTATCATAGTGAGGAAATGGCAGAAGAATAAATATTTTGCTTCTGACTTGACTATAGACGACGTGAAAAAATAACAATTGTTCTATTTGGTCAGAATTCTACTCTACTACCACACTTTGCTTGCAGTACACCTTAAAATGGACCACTTAAACTTACTGCCCAGGCTTTGATTTTAAAGATATCTCGTTGCCCTAAGCTGTATCATCATAAAGTGTTTCTCCCTATCCAGTCAATCAATTTATTTTTAAAATCCAAAAAACTTCAATTAAATTACCTTGACCTGCTTTATTCCAGTGAATAAAACTATACTTTGCAATTATCCCCTGTAATGGTAGCCTTTGGAGGCTTCAGGTAACATTCTGGTGTTTGTTTTGGTGTTCTTTGATTGGGAAAAGTAAGAAGAAGATAAAATTCAAGGAAAATTATTCAGACTGCTAAAATTTATTTACACACTAACATCAGATGCTTGTCAAAGCCATATCTCATAAATGTATGCAACTGAGAATGTTAATCGGTAGGTTGTTCATGGGTGCAGACATTGCTTTTTAAAATAAAATCCTTCATGAGAGTTCTTAATACTAATTCTTCCTTAAGTTTTGAAATTCATCATTTCCTTCCTGACTCATGGTGCAGTAGTGCATTATTTGAAAAAATATTTTATTGGATATGAATACTGTAACAAGGTCAGCATTTGTGCCTATCTTTTAATGCCGTTGAGAAGATGTATTTCAGACATGCTGTAATAATCATTTTTAATTATCCTGCTCTTCCTTTAAAAACCACCTCTTTGACCAGCATTTTGGTCACCATCTAGTATTTCCCCATCTACTTTGGTATGAATTTTAGTTTCATTTTACTTCCAAAGCATATTGGGCTGTTTTCTATCTTAGAGGATATACGTAAAGGCGAGTTGTTACTGAGGAAAATGTAGCTGTTTTAGAAATGGAACAATTGTAATTGATCTTAACATCGTTTCACAAATTTACATCTATCATAAAATAATTGGACTTGAAAACGTTATCACAAGCTACAAAGTATTTTAGCTACCATTGTTGATTTCAGGTTTCTGCTTCAGGTTTCTCATCATTGTTCTCTAATATTCCTTTTCTTCCAAATTTCTACAAACATGTTGCCTTCCAAATCCAAGTTCTCCATTCCTGGCAGTCCAGGTCTAAATCTCTGCATCAGGCCTATATCCCACAGCTCTTATCAAATCACAAAAGGCATTCCATGTGACTGTGACAAAGATGACTACATCACCTGATTTCTTTCAAACTGCAAGTTTTGAAGCAATTGATGATATCATCTTCCTCTACATCGACATCACCATCATGTGAGGCTGTGATTTGCTGGGTCCATTCTCATCTTGTTTAGTCATAACCAGAGAATCTGCATCATTGGTTTCTTTGCACAGGCCCAAACAGTTAGCTCTGGTGACACAAAACATGTATTTTTGGCCACTTCTTATTTCTCATCTGTAAACTGACAACGTCATTGGTTTTTCAGATGTATGTTGGCAGTACTCTGCTTTACCTATCGTAGCCAAATTTGCAGATGGCTCAAAAATAGGTGGAAAGGTAAGTTGTGAGGAGGTGGCAAGCAGTTTGTTGATAGATTAAGTAAGCAAGCAAACAGTTAGCAATTGGAGTACAACATGGGGAAAATGTGAAATTGTTCATTTTTGGAAGGGAGAACAAAATTTTATTGAACTGGAGAA
Source organism: Chiloscyllium plagiosum (assembly GCF_004010195.1). NCBI lineage: Eukaryota > Metazoa > Chordata > Chondrichthyes > Orectolobiformes > Hemiscylliidae > Chiloscyllium > Chiloscyllium plagiosum. Next base: position 123,473,199 of record NC_057710.1, read on the forward strand.
AACCTGCAGAAAGCTAGAACATATAAAGGGATTTGGGAGTACTTCATAGAATCCCTACAGTGTGGAAGCAGTCCATTTGGCCCATCGAGTCCACACCAATCCTCCGAACAGCATCCATCCAAACCCTATCCTTGTGACCCTGCTTTTCCATGAGTAATCCACCTAACTTACACATCCCTGGACACTGTGGGCCATTTAGCATGGCCAATCCACCTATCCTGCATATCTTTGGACTAAGGGATGAAACAGGAGTACCTGTTTCGAAAACCACGCAGACACATGGAAAATGTATAACTCTATCGCCAGCGCTGTGAGGCAGCGGTGCTAACCACTGAACCTTCGTGTTGCCCCATATGTGTCTATGAAACACAAAGCTAGTTACTAATACTGTACAAGGTGCTGATGAGGGTGGTATGACTGGTGGTAGTTTAACCTGAGGTCACCACGCCTTAGGCGAGGTTAGAGGTTGAGAAGCAAAATCCTTCAAGGTAACATCAGCTGGTGAAGATATTGAACCCATGCTGTTGGCATTAATCCAACTGAGCTAACCAACTTCCTGACCTAAAACTACTTGAGTGACTCAGTTTAATATTTTGTTTTCTAATGGGATTTATTTAACATGCTATTGCTGGAAGTGTTTTCATTGAGAGAAGTGCAACATGTATTTTAGGGTGAATGCTCAGGCTATGCAGTGCCTAGCTAATTGTTGAATTATGGAGGTGGATAGACAATGAAATCAGCAACCTATCATATTTAAGTAAGGAGTTAACAGTCTATTGAGTTTGTTAGCAGTCCAATTAATCCCAGTATTATCTGTCCATGTGCTTATGCAATTGGTGTGAGCTGTTGGATGGGAGTGGACGCCCAGTTTTTCCAAAAAAATATATTTGGAAGAGTGGTAAGAAGGGTACTGACTTTGGAAGGTGCTCTTTGTGCACCAGGCACATACCCCTCCTTACTTGACTGTCCTCCACCTCTTCCTTCCTTCCAATCTACACTTTTAAATCCACCCCATGTAATGCCACCAGGTTAGCTGTGTCCAGGCAGTTCCAGTGGGCAAAACATGTTATTTTGCACTAATTTCTCCTACTTGAAGCATGCAGTGCCTTTGGGGTGGGCTTCACAACCCCCCGGTAGCCAGCAACTACTTTTCTTTCAAATTGGTGATTAGTCTTCCCACCGTCACTAAACTTTTGCCTGAAGTCTTTGTAAAACAATATTCTGCTGCATTAAAGGCATTGTATTATTACTAATTGTAGCATGTGGAGTATTGTGGCTAAAAGATATAGCAGTTATGAAATTGAGCAGTGCAGTGTGATGTCATCCTGTCAAACAAGGGTTTAATTGTTGTTCTCTTTTTAGTTGATGACTTCAGTGAAGAGTCATCCTTTTATGAAATTCTTCCCTGCTGTGCCCGATTTCGCTGCAGTGATCTGATTAATGAGGGACAGTGGCATCACCTGGTACTTGTGATGAGTAAAGGAATGTTAAAGAACAGCACTGCTACCTTGTATGTGGACGGTCAGCATGTTAACACAGTAAAGGTATGACACTTTGAGAGAACCCATGTTGAAAGTTGCAACTGTAAAATCATTTGGAATGCAGGAATACTACTTTTACCAAATAATTTTTGTTTCAGATAACTTTCTGCTGCTGCAGGTCAGTTTGTGTTCTCTTTAAAATGACATCACAAGTCCAGTGACTCTATCCACCTTGGTATAATAAAAATGATCCATCACTGCCGAATCACTTAGGTCTTTGTATTGTTCAAGGAATGCAATTTTTTCCAAACTTCACTCACGGACATGGGTGTCACTGGCTGGCCTGCATTAATTGTCAGTCCTTAGGGGCCTTTGAGAAGATGATGAAAGGTGATTGAAACTGCTTGCTGGAACTGCAGTCCATGTGCTGTAGCTTGACCACAAATGCTGTTGGGGAATGAATTCCACAATTTAGACTTGGCGGCAGTGAAGGAAAAGTGGGTTACTTAGAGGGGAACTTGCAGGTGGTGTTTCCATGTATCTGCTACCTTTGTCCTTCTAAATGGATGTGGTCATGGGTTTAGAAGGTGCTGTCTGAGGTGAATTTGGTGAATTTCTGCCATGTCTGTTGTAGATAATATACACTGCTTGTACAGAGCATCAGTGATGAGGTTCCTTCCAACAAGATTTTTCTCTGACAGTTTATCATTATTTTTGACTTCACAGTTCTCCCTCTAGGTGATGTTTGTTCCTGTCCAAGTATAATTTTTAGCTAATCAAATAGTGAAAGCCAATTGATTGATCAGTAGATGCCAATTCCCAGAGGAACTATTTGTTTTTAGTAAGTACTTTAATAAAAGCAGTCCTAAATGATTATCTAATGACTAGGAGATAAAAATACATATAGTATTGTTTACCATACAATATGGAGAAAGCTTGTAACATGGGCTTTTAATGGCAGCAAAAGAAAATCCATGCAGAATTGCTAAGACTACCAAGTTTCTAAGGGCATGTACTTGGGCCTGTTAATGTATTGAAAACATTTTCTGGACAATTTGTTCAATTATTTTTTTTTTCAATTGATTTACTTTGTTCAGATCACTTTTATGGATTCTCCAGGAAAGTTTATACATTCCAAAATAATGAACTAAAGAAAATACCATGATTTTATAGTTCAATAAAGTTATGTTGTCTTTTAAACTAGAAATTGACCGTAGCAATGTGATGCATTCCAGTGTAAAACCCAGCTAATAGTATAGCATTTATTCCAAGCAAATTAATTAGGTAATTATCATTTTTACAACAACTAATTTGACAATCAAGTAAACATTTAAATATAATATATTTTAATTTAATTTAATTAAATTTCATAGTTTCTTGAATTTTAAGACAATCCACCCCTTAAAATTTCCAGCATTTAAATTTTAATTGGTCATAGTACGTTTCTCTACTTAATTACTTTTTCAGTCACCAACTTTTTGTTTTCAAACAAAGACAGCCTTCTTTGGCTAGCTGGAGTAGCAATCTAAGAAATCACAAAGGAGCAGAGTACCCAGTAATGATGTCAGCATGTTTGAACTCAACATTAACAATCTGAATGAAACTAGTGTCAATTTCTATATGGAAAGGATGCAAATTATTTCTTTGAAATCATAGAATCCCTACAGTGTGGAAACAGGCCCATCGACCCAACAAGTCCACACCGACCACCCGAACAGTCACCCACCCAGACTCATTCCCCTACCCTATTACTCTGTTTACCCCTGAATAAGGCACCTAATCTACTCATCCGTAAGCACTACGGACAATTTAGCATGGTCAATTCACCTAACCTGCATATCTTTGGACAGTGGGAGGAAACCGGAGCATCCGGAGGAAACCCATGCAAACAAGGGGAGAATGTGCAGACTCCAGACAGACAATTGAGAGAGGCTGGAATCTAACGTGGGTCCCTGGCGCTGCAAGGCAGGAATGCTAACTGCTGAGCCACCCGTGGCACCCCAATATTGGCAAAGTATTTTCTCCTTCCCTCAAAAAAAACTAAAACCAAGAAATTGTGGTAGAGTGTAGTAGTTATGGATTAATCATAAATGTCAGTTATAAAAAACTATGCAATAACTGAATTAGTAATGCCAGCATTTGGAACCAAAAAAGGACATTACAGCATAGGAACACAGACTCTTCGGACCACCGAGCCTCTGCCGATTCTTAGTCGTAATTTAGACTCGCTGCTTATTGTCCGTACGCTGTTTCTATCCCTCTGTTCACCTTCCATTCACGTGTCTATCTTGATGCACCTCAAATGGTGCTAACATGTCTGCTTCCACCACCTTCGTTGGTAGTGCATTCCAGGCCCCACCAGCTTTTGTGAGAAATATTCCCCATACTTCTCCCCTAAACTATCCCCCTCTCACCTTGAATCTGTGCCATCTTGTAGTTGACCTTTCCACCCTGGGGAAAAAGCCTCTGACTATTCACTCCATCTACGTCTCTCTGGATTTTGTAGACCTCTATTAGATCACCCCAACAATCCAGTTTATCCAATCTCTCTTCATACCTAAAACCTTCTAGACCAGACAGTATCCTGGTAAACCTACTCTGCACCCACTCTAAAACATCCACATTCTTCCGGTAGTGTTACGGCCAGCACTTGGTCAAAGAGTGCGGTGCTGGAAATGTACAGCAGGTTAGGCAATACCCGAGGAGCAGGAGAGTTGACTTTTCGAGCATAGGCTCTTCAGGAAGGAGGGGATGGCCTAAGGGGGCTGAGAGCTGAATGGGGTGGGGCTGAGGGGAAGGTAGCTGGGAATGCAATAGGTAGATGAAGGTGGGGGTGGTGATAGGTCGAGAGGAGGGTGGAACAGATAGGCGGGAAGGAAGATAGACAGTTTGAAGTCTGAGTCGAGTTGGGAAGTTGGATCTGGAATAAGATTGGTGAGGAGGGGTATGTGGTGAAGTGGGCAGTGGTGGAGTGGGGCAACTGGTGAAATCCCATTGATGTTGTGTGGTTGGAGGGTCCCATGCAGAAGATGAGCTGTTCTTCCGCCACACGTTAGGTGGCTAAAGTTTGGCAGTGGAGGAGTCCCAAGGACTTGCATGTTCTTGGCAGAGTAGAAGGCAGGGTAAAAGTGTTCAGCCACAGGACGGTGGGGTTGTTCAGTGCGTGTCCCAGAGATGTACTTTGAAATGTTCTGCAAGTTGGCGTCCGATCTCCCCAGTGTAGAGGAGACCACATAGACAGCAATGGACACAGTGGATGACGTGTGTGGAAGTGCAGGTACATCTCTGTCAGATGTGGAAGGATCCTTTGGGCCCTTGGATGGCAGTAAGGGATAGGTGTGGGCTCAGGTTTTGCACTACTTGTGGTGGCAGGGGAAAGGTGCCGGGAGTGGAGGGTGGGTTGGTGTGGGGGGTGGACTTGACAAGGGAGTTGTGGAGGGAATGGTCTCTACAGAATGCAGATGGGGGTGGGGAGAGAACTATATTTCTAATGGTGGATCCTGTTTGTAGGAGGCGGAATTGGCGGAGGATGATGTGTTGTATCCAGAGGTGGGTGGTGTGGAAAGTGAGGACCAGACGATTTTTGTCGTTGTTGCGATTGGAGGGGTGGTGTTCAAGGGAAGAGGTGCGAAAGTGGAGGAGATGCACGGGAGAGCATCATCGACCATATGGGACGGGAAGTTGTGGACTTTGAAGAAGGAGGCCATCTGGGATGTTCTGTGGTGGAATTGGTCCTCCTGGGAGCAGATGCGATGGAGACGGAGGAATTGGGAATAAGGGATAGCGTTTTTACAGGATGCAGGATGGGAGGAGGTATAGGTCAGGTAGTTGTGGGAGTAGGTGGGTTTGAAGTAGATATAAGTGTTGAGTCGGTCACTGGAAATGGAGATGGAGAGGTCCAGGAATGGGAGGGAAGTATCCAAGATGGTCCTGATGAACTTGAGATTGGAGTGGAAGATGCTTGTGAAGGTAAAGGTTCAACCTCCTCCTGGGAGCACGAGGTGGCGTTGATACAGTGGGGAATGGTGCCAGTGTAGCTGCAGAAGACGGACTGGTCCACGTACCCGATGAAGAAGCAGGCATAGCTGGGCCCCAAGCAGGTGCTCATTGCTACCCCTTTGGTCTGGAGGAAGTGGGAGGATTCAAAGGGGCATCTTTGCATCTTCCATCAGGACTCCCGCCCACCCTCTGAGGACCCCTTCTCCTGCCTCCAACACACCCCATCCACCTGGACACCCTGTGCAGTCTGTTATCCGCCCTCTATCTCTTCACCTCCAACTGCTATCATTTCATTGACCGCCTCAATCTGTCCACTCCTCTCCCCCACTCTAACCTCTCCCCCACTCTAACCTCTCCCCCACTCTAACCTCTCCCCCACTCTAACCTCTCCCCCACTCTAACCTCTCCCCCACTCTAACCTCTCCCCCACTCTAACCTCTCCCCCACTCTAACCTCTCCCCCACTCTAACCTCTCCCTGGAACCCTGACCACTTGATTGTACCCCCCACCCAAAATTCACAAACCTGACTGCCCCCGTCGACCCATCATCTCAGCCTGCTCCTGCCCCACCAACCTTATCTCTGTATACCTTGACACCATCCTGTCCCCTTTGGTCCAGGATCTCTCCATATACATTCAGGATGCCATCCACGTCCTCCACCTCCTTCATGACTTTTGTTTTCCTGGTTCCCAATGCCTCATCTTCCCCATGGACACCTAGTCCCTGTACACATCATCCGCCATGACAAAGGCATCCAAGCCCTCTGTTTCTTCCTCTCCTGCTAACCCAACCAGTACCCTTCCACTGACACTCATTCGATCAGCTGAACTGGTCCTCTCCCTCAACAATTTCTCCTTTCAATCCTCCCACTTCCTCCAGACCAGAGGGAGAGCCATGGGCCTCAACTATTGCTGCCTCTTCTTTGGGTCCATGAAACAGTCCATCTTCCACAGCTACACTGGCACTATTCCCTACCTTTTCCTCTGCTACATCGATGATGATATTGGCACCACCTTGTGCTCCTACGAGGAGGTTGAACAGTTCATCACCTTCACGAATACCTTCCACCCTGGCCTCCAGTTTACCTGGACTATCTCAGACACTCACCTCCCCTTCCTGGATCTCTCCATCTCCACTTCCAGCGACCGATTCAACACGGCTATCTACTTCAAACCCACCGACTCTCACAGCCACCTGGGCTACACCATCTCCCACCCTACCTCCTGTAAAAACTCTATTACTTAATCCCAATTCCACCCTTCCGTCGTATCCGTTCCCGGAAGGCCAATTCCACCATGCAACATCCCAGATGGCCTAGTTATTCAAACACTGCAATTTCCCCACCCATAAGGTTGGCGATGCGCTCCAGCGTATCTCCTCCACTTCCTGCAACTCTGCACTTGAACCACCCCTCCAATTGCAACAAGGGCAGAACCCCACTAGTCCTCATCTCTCCTCCCCACCCCACTAATCTTCAGATACAATGCATCATCCTTTGCCATTTCAGCCACCGACAAACAAACCCCACCACAAGGGAAATATCTCCCTCCCCATGCCTATCTGCATTCCGTAGGGACCATTCCCTCCACAACTCCCTAGTCAGATTCACACCCTCCACCTCCGGCACCTTCCCCTGCCACCGCAAGAAGGGCAAAACCTATGCCTGCACCACCCCCTCACCTCCGTCCAAGGCCCCAAAGTATCCTTTTATATCCATACGAGATTTTCCTGTATTTGCACGTCATCCACTGCTCTCTGTGGTCTCGTCTACAGTGGGGAGACAGGATGCCAATGTGCAGAATGTTTCAGAGAACATCTCTGGGGGACACGCACTGAACAACCCCACTGTCAATGGTCGAATACTTCAACTCCCCCTCCCACTCCGCCAAGTACATGCAAGTCCTGGGCAGCCTCCACTGCCAAACTCTAGCCACCTGATACATGGGGGAAGAATGCCTCATCTTCTGCCTTGGGATCCTCCAATAGCACAGGATCAGTGTGGATTTCACCAGTTTCCTCATTTCTCCTCCCCCAACTTATCCCAGATCTAACCTTGCAACTCAGCACTGCCCTCTTGAACACTCCTACCTGTCCATCTTCCTTCCCACCCATCCGCTTCATCTTCCTCTCCGACCTATCACCTTTACCCAAACCTACATCTACCTATCTTTTCTCAACCCCACCCTCTTCCCATTTATCTCTCAACTGTCTTGGGCCTCCCCCTGATTCCTGATGAAGAGCATATGCTCAAAACGTTGTCTCTCCTACACCTCGGATGCTGCCTGACCGGCTGTGCTTTCCCAGCACCACACTCTTGGACTCTAATGTCCAGCACCTACAGTCCTCACTTTCTCCCTGATTGCCAGAACTACGTGCCATATGCCAAATGTGGCCTAACTAAATTTTTATACGGTTGCAACATAGCTTGCCAACTTTGATGCCCTGGCCCCTGAAGGCAAGCATGCACTATGCCTTCTTGACCACCTTATCCACCTTTTTTGCCCCTTTCAGGGATTTATGGACCAGGATACCCAGGTTCTGCTAATTAATGTATATTTCACACCTGAAATTGATCTTTCAGAATGCATCACCTCACATTTGTCCACATGAAGCTCCATCTGCCATTGCTCTGCCCAAATCTACAATCTATCTATATCCCGCTGTATCCTTTGACAACCTTCCTCACTATCGGCAACTCTGCCAATTTTGGTGTCGTCTGCAGACCTTTAGACAGTTTTATTCAAGAAATGTAACTGAATTGTGTATTTGCAGACTTTAGTCTTAGTTTTCTGGCAGTGTCCCTGTTTCGTGTGGTGAATGCTTCATGCTAAATAGTATTCAATGTGTAATAGTATCCAAAATTCCAATAATAGAACCGGGTAATGTTATAAACATTGATTTTACTCAAACAACATTAATTGTTAAACTGCAAGCAGAATGAACACACATTGCATAATCTATCTACTGACTTTTAATTTGAGCTGACAGTTTTTGCTGTGACATCCAGAAAGTGCAAGTTTTATGTGGTTGACTTATGTTTCTTTGTGAAGCAGACATTGAGACAATGATAACTGTTTCTTTTTATTTGACTTTGCAGCTTCATTATATCCACAGTTCACCTGGTGGATCAGGGTCAACTAATCTGCCAGTTGTTAGCACAGTGTATGGCTACATTGGAACACCTCCAGCTCAGCGTCAGGTCTCATCGTTAGTATGGCGTCTAGGACCTACACACTTCTTGGAGGAAGTTTTACCTGCTTCCAGTGTTTCTATCATTTATGAATTAGGACCAAACTATGTTGGTAGCTTCCAAGCTGTGTGTGTTCCATGTAAGTAATATTTTTGATGCAAAATTGTAATGTTTAACATTAAGCTGATTGGGTTCTTGGCAGATAACGAGTTTGTTAATTTGAGAGAAAATGCACATGTTGGTGTTATTACACATAACAGATTTACCCCAGCTTTGTATATCTGTTGAAAAATCCTTCTCGCTCATTTTGTTTTTGTCATATTGATTTAAGCATGATGTACCAACACTTGTCCTTGGTGATACTTTTTTCAGTTATGGATTATGACTAAAACATTCTTCAGCATTGTTTAAAAAAAGTCTTCCTGTGGCATAACTAAGTAACTGAAGCATCTGAAATAGGAAGGGCCAAAATTCAGTGTGGTCCTACATCTCTAGGTTATGTAACAATGACAAGACTGTCTGCAGAACAATATAAATCATCCACTTTAACCATTAAAATTTCCCTCCCTCGTCTAAAGCCACTCCTATGCACACATATATAGACATGCAAAAAAACTGGTATTATGAGTGAGGGTGATAAAAAGGAAGGCTGTTTAATTGTCCTTGAATAGTTCACTGAAGTTGTCCTTTTGGATTTTTGTGACATGCTATTCGTCAATCTATGTCTTCAAGTACTTTCACTAGCTTGGAGAAGGCACAGAGCAATTGGTTTGCCACATTGTAATGTCTCTGACTTATTAGTTAAAAGCAAAGGCTTAGACAACTGGTGAAGGAAAGTAAGCTGCCTTACTTCAAGGTTAGGTTTTTTTTTATTGTAGAGAAAAGGCCACCACCTTCCCTTCTGGGTATCTTGTTAACACTTACGAGTTCTTCAGCAATCTAGGAGCATTTAGGTAGTTTTTAGCAAGCAGTAGGCTTTTGTCATTGAAAGCTGGTCACCACTTCAGAGTAAACAATTACTTATTGCTGGCCGATTTTCATTTTAATAATAGATCCTGGCTCTTCTTTCCAATATCTTAGGTTTTTAGAATAGTCCTTTTCCCAGCTCAGTGCAGTATCAAAAATATAGAATAATAAAAAGGTAAGGTCTATATAAGATCAAGCATAAAGTGGGAAATATGCAGTTATGCAGAATAGCATAACAAAATATTACTTTAGGGAAGAGAGATGACTGCATACTGCAGTAACAGAGGGGTCTGGGTGTCCTTGTACATGGAATATGCAGAGTTAAGAATTCAAAGTCATGCAATTAGGAGAGCAGTTGAAAAGTTACAAGGGGAATAAGTTGATAGGTCTTGATAGAAATATGCAGCATCTTGTTGAGACCATAACTCTGTACAGTTTTGGTCTCTTTTAAGAAAGGATGTACTTACATTGGAATTAGCGCAGAGAGGGTTTACTAAGTTGATTTATGGGATGAAGTTGTCTCGTAAGGAAAGTTGAGAAGGTTGAATTTGTGCTCTTTAGAGTGTAGAAGAATCAGAAGTAATCTTATTGAACCATAAGTTTCTGAGGGGACTTGATGGAATTGTTCCTGAAAAGGCAATCTCCTTCAATCGCCTATATCGAGATTTAGGATTATAGTTTTAGAATAAGGTGTTACCAATTTGAAACAAATGGGAAGGAATTTCTTTTGAGTGTCATGAATCTTTGATACCGTCTATCTGTGAGAGCATGGTGGCTGAGTTATTTTCTATCTTAACCTGAATATATTTACATTTTTCAGCAATAAGAGAGTCAAGGGAACAATGAAAGTAAGTCTTTTTGAGGCTAAGATTAGAACAGCTATAATCTTATCATTGGTGCAGCAGGCTTCTAGGAGTCTGGCCTACTTTAGCTCCTAGTTTTATCTTAAATTAATTTTTCTAACTCCATTTTAACTGTATGAATCATAATAGCTCTCTAGCGCTAATTTCAAATGTGCTTAATTTTAAAGCAAATGCTATATCTTCCCCAACATTTGAAGATGTGTGGGCTTTGCTCCATCCAGATGAAGAGTTTTTATCCTTTCTCTAAGCTTAATTATTTTATCAATAATCTTCATTTCTATTTTAAATGTCTCTTTATATTTTTGATTCTTGCCATTGGCCGTCCATGATGTTGTTCTTCATTAATTGGCCTATAACTACTAGTTTTGTTATTTACTGATCTGGAGCATTCTTTACTTTTCCTTTGAACACAATTATTAAGAGCTTAGGATTCTATTTTCTCCATGTCTTGCTAATTAGTTTTCCTCTAAACTTTTCATGTATGCTCTTGATACCTTATTGGTTGCCTGTGTAGTTGGTTAACACCTTTTTCTTTTTAGAATCATAGAATTCCTACAGTGTGAAAGCTGGCCATTTGGCCCAAGAACACACTGACCCTCACAGCAAGCTACCTGTACCCATCCCTCCTATCCTATACCATGATCCTACATTTCTTATGGATCATCCACCCAGCCTGCACATCCCTGGACACTATGGGAAATTTAACATGGCCAATCAACCTAACCTGCGCATGTTTGGACTGTGGGAGGAAACTGGAGCACCGGAGGACACCCACACAGACACAGGAACAATGTGCGAATTCCACACAGTCATCTGTGGCTGGAATCGAGGCTGGTGCTGTGAGGCAGCAGTGCTAACTACTGAGCCTCCTTTTTCTTAATTTTTTTTTCCAATTTTCTTTATTCACGCATGGTACATATTTATTGGCTGATTTCTTGTTTTTTTCCTTCTGGGCACTTTTGTTATTTGGCGGGGCCAGGAGTGTGGTGCTGGCAAAGCACAGCAGGTCAGGCAGCATCCGAGGAGCAGGAGAGTCGACGTTTCGGGTAGAAGCCTTCATCAGGAATCTTGTCATTTTAAATGTTTTACATTTCTTTTGTACTGGTACTTAGTTTTGTTTTTGCTAGTTTATGTTCCCTAGTTCAGATTTTGTCATTTTAATACCAGCTTATTTGCATTCTATTTATTTCGTTCTTGTTCTTCTCACATCTTTTATCTTAATTATGTAAATATTTTGTGATTGCCCTGTCTTTAGTGTTCCTTTATTTATTTCTAGTTAACTTTCCAGTAGTAATCAGGAAATGCTCCTGCTTTTATCAGTTTTGTTTTTAAACATATTGGGTAAGAAAGGAATCCTGCACACTTTATACAATCTATCTTTCCTGTACTCCTTTCATTGCCACTTATCAATTTTTTTGGGGGGTGGGTAAAATTTCCTGGGCTTATCATTCTCTGTCTCTCACTCCTAAATATATTCCTTTACATATTTATTCCTCCATCTTATTTCCATTACTGAACGCAGTGTATGTAACCCTTTCAGTTATAATTATGAGGTATAGCATAGAGTGTTGTTGTGGTAGTTTAGCTTTTTAAGAATCCCACTTTCTCAACCTGTGCTCTATTAAATTTCTATGCTCCCAATTATCTTTACAACTCTACATCGAGTATTTTCAGGGGGAATAAAATATCAATACTATATTTAAACACAGTGATCATGGATTCTAATGTTGGGCATTACATGCAGTAAGCCAAAATTTTCTGAGAAGGAATGGATGTATTTCAGTGGTTTAGAATTGTTCTTTATGAAATGCTTAATTTGTTTGGAACTGCTTTTGTTGCTGTTTTTTTTAACCTAACGCACAAAGCACAAGGTAACCATAAGCGCACAATAATACTATATTGGTGTTTTGTTCCTAGAATAGCTTTCAGTTGAAACAAAGATGTAAATTCTACTTTGTAAGATTAGCGATAGTCTTAATGAAAAGCACCTTGATGCCTATATATTGAACATACCATTACACATGATTATTTCTGAGATTTAGTCTGTGGAATTTACGATATACTAATTTTTGATTGTATAACTAAATGGTTATACAATGACATCTGTAGATTGCAGAAATTAATGAGATGTGATTTCAAAATATATTTTTTAAATAAACTTTATTATGGAAAGTCTACATGCATGAATAATATATGTCCTCTTGCTCTTGTTCCTCTTAAGAGCTGGAATAGTTTCTCACTCTTTATTCTATCCAGCCCACTCCTGATTTTGAAGATGTCTATCAGTTCCTCTCTTAGCCTCCTTCACTCTGAGAAGAACAGACCCGACCTTCAGTCTATCCTCAACTGAAGTTTCTCATTCCTGGAGCCTTCCTTTTTTTTTTCACCCTCTCCAATTTGTTCATATCCTTTTTGTTGTGATCTCTATAACTATACATGATACTCCAGTTGAGAGCTAACAAATGTCTTATACAAGTTTAACAGCACCTTTTTGCTGTTGTACTCACTGCCTATTCATAAAACTTTACTTACTACACACTCTACCTGTCCTGCCATTTTGTGATCAACATACGTATATGCCCAGTTTTCTTTGCTCTTGCACCCCCTTAGAATTGTACTCATTTTATTGTCTTTCCACATTCTTCCTACCAAAATGCATCACCTTGCACATTGCATTGGAATTCATTGTCCACCTATCTTCCACTACATTAACTTGTCTGTCTCTTCTGGAATTCTATCATGTCCTCCTAACAGTTTACAGTTCTTCCAAATTTTGTCATCTACAACCTTTGAAATTGCCCCTTGCACACCAAGATATAAATCATTAATATACATCAAGAAAAGAAACGGTCATAGTACTGACACTTGGAGACATCCACCTTAAACCTTTCTCCATCCTGAAAAATATCTATTGGCAACTACTCTGTTTCCTATCAACTAATCTTGTATCCATGTTGTGACTGACCCTTTCAGTTCATGACTCATAGCTTTCCTCACAAGTCCTCTGAAAGTCAATATACATTGTATCGAGTGTCATTTGCATGGACCCATTCTGTAATCTCTTCAAAAATCTCTCAAGTTAGTTCAGCATTGTTCCCCTATTTAGAAAAACAAAAATCCATGCTGGCCCTTTCTAACAAACTCCCTTTTCCAGGTAACGATTAATTCTGTCTTGAATAATTGTCTATAGAAGCTTCTCTATCACTGAAGTTAAACTGATTGCTATGTAATTGCTGGGCTCAGCCTTACAAATTTTCTTGAACAAGGCTACAATGTTTGTAGTTTTTCAGTCTTCTAGCACCTCTCCTGAATTTGGGGAAAACTGAAAGATTGTGACCAGTGCCCCTACAATTTACATTCTTGCTTCCTTCATAATCAAAGATGCATCTCATCTGGGTCCAGTGCCTTGTCAACTTTAAGTACCAACAGTCTATCCAACACTCCTACACTATCAATTTTAATGTGAGTCATGGCTTCAAAGTGAAGAGGGTTAGGATAAAATATATCAGATGGAAAGTTGCATTTGAGTCATTTGTGGAAAGTCTGTATGTTTTAGTTCAAAGATTTTTCTAATTCATACCACGTGTAATTGAACAACTTGGGCAGAGTTTAAAGCTAGTAAATATAATTGCATCATTGATACTATGTAGTTATGCTGCAAAATAGCTTTACTGTTGTGATTTCTTTTTATTATTGAAAGTTATTCATCTGCGAGATTGTGGCATTGATGAGAGTTCTCTTCTTTAAAGGTAATAGATACTGATATTTTTTCTAATTAGTGTGTTGCTAATGTGTTCCTTTTATAAAGGCAAGGATTCAAAATCTGAAATGGTCATTCCATCTCCCATCAGTCTGATTCCTGAGGAGAAAGTATCTTTTGGGTTGTATGCACTTTCAGCCTCTTCACTCACAGTGGCCAGGATTAGAAAAAATTACAACAAGATGGACAGCAAAACCATAGCCAAACAGGTGAGCATTTAGACGAAACGCATAAAATAAAAACTATGCCTTAAGACACGGTTCAGTTTACACATATTTGTGTTCAATTTGCAAAATTGTTTGGTAGTACAGAATTAGATCTGGCATTACACCAGCTTTTAAATTCAAATGCAGCACTTGTGTTATAGGCTTAAAGTTAATTTGGCTTGATGTCAATGTCCTGTTAGTGTCAAAGACCATTCATGTTGCTACTGTGTAGTAGGAGCATGGAACAGCTAGCATCACCAGTTACTCAGATACATTATCCTTCCCTTAGAACCACGATCAAAGTGGGCCAAGGCCAATTATATCAAAATTCAGCAGGCGCTGGGAAATGTAGATTGGGGACAGCTATTTGAAGGAAGTCCACATTTGATATGTGGGAGGCTTTCAAAGATAGGGTGAGGATGGTGCAGGATAGGCATGTCCCTTTGAAAGGAAAGGCAAGATTTGTGAACCGTGGGTGACAGGAGAAATTATGCAACTAGCCAAGAGGAAAAGAGAAGCGTACATAAGGTTCAGGCAGCTAAGAACAGAACAGGCTTTGAAGGAATATCAGGAGAGTAGGAACAATCTCAAACGAAGTATCAAGCGGGCTAAAAGGGGTCATGAAATAACTTTAGTGAGCAGAATTAAGGAGAATCCCAATGTCTTTTATTCATATATAAGAAGCAAGAGGGTAACTAGCAAAAGGGTTGGTCTGCCAAAGAATAAGGAAGGAAGGTTGTATATCAAACCTGAAAAATGGGTAACATTCTCAGTGATTACTTTGCCAATGCTCACTGAGGAAAGGGACATGATGAATGTTGAGATTTGAGATGGAAGTTTGTTTATTCTGGATCATGTTGACATAAGGAGGGAGAATGTGTTGGGTAGTCTAACGGATATTAAGGTGGACAAATCTCCAGTGCCAGATGGGATCTACCCCAGGTTGCTGAGAAAGGTGAGAGAAGAAATTGCTGGGGCCCTAACACACATCGTTGTAGCATCCTTAAACACAAGTGAAGTGCTGGAACACTGGAGAGAGTTGCTAATGTTGTCCCCCTGTACAAGAAGGGTAGTAGGGATATTCCAAATGACTACAGACCAGTGAGCCTGACGTCAGTGGTGGGGAAGTTGTTGGAGAAGGTACAGAGGGAAAGGATCTATTTATATTTGGAAGAGAATGGGCTTATCAGTGATAGGCAACATGGTTTTGTGTGGGGTAGATCGTGCCAACTTAATAGATTTCTTTGAGGAAGTGACCAAGTTGATAGATGAAGTAAGGGCTATGGATGTCATACATTTAGTAATGTGTTTGATAAGGTTCCCCGTGGTAAACTAATGGAGAAAGTGAAGTCACGTGGTGTGCAGGATGTTCTAGCTAGGTGGATAAAGAACTGGTTGAGCAACAGGAGACCGAGTAGTATTGAAGAGAGTTTCTTGAAATGGAGAAAGGTGACCAGTGGTGTTCCACAGGGATCAGTGCTGAGGCCACTGTTGTTTGTGATATACATAAATGATCTGGAAGAGGGCACTGTTGCTCTGATCAGTAAGTTTGCAGATGACACGAAGATTAGTGGAGTAGCAGAAAGCAAAAGGGACTGTCGAAGAATACAGGGGAATATAGTTAGACTGGGGAGTTGGGCGGAGAAGTGGCAGATGGAGTTCAATCCGCGCAAATGTGAGGTGATGTATTTTGAAAGGTCTACTTTTAGAGCAAACTATACTGTAAACAGAAGAGCCTTGGGAAATGTTGATTAGCAGAGAGATCTGGGAGTTCGGGTCCATTGTACTCTGAAAGTTGCTGCACAGGTGGATAGAGTGGTCAAGAAGACATATGGTATGCTTGCCTTCATCGGACGAAGTATTGAGTATAAGAGCTGGCAGGTCATCTTAAAATTGTACAAGACTTTGGTTAGTCCGCATTTAGAATACGGTGTTCAGTTCTGGTCGCCACATTACCAAAAGGATGTGGATGCTTTGGAGAGGGTGCAGAGAAGGTTTCCGAGGATGTTGCCTGATATGGAAGGTGTTAGCTATGAAGAGAGGTTGAGTAGATTAGGATTGTTTTGATTAGAAAAAAGGAGATTGAGGGGGGACCTGATTGAGGTCTACAAAATCATGAAGGGTATAGGCAGGGTGGATAGGGATAAGCTTTTTCCCAGAGTGAAGGATTCTGTAATGAGAGGTCAAGGTGAGAGGTGAAAAGTTTAAGGGGGATACACGCAGAAAGTACTTTACACAGAGGGAGTTGGGTGCCTGGAATGCATTGCCGGCAGAGGTGGTAGAGGCAGGCATGGTAGATTGATTCAAGGTGCGTCTGGACAGATGCATGAGTAGATGGGGAGCAGAGGGATACAGATCCTTAGGAATTGGGCGATAGGTTCAGATAGTGAATTTGGATCGGCATAGGCTTGGAGGGCTGAAGGCCTGTTCCTGGGCTGTAAATTTTCTTTGTTCTTTTCGTAATCTGCGGTAGATTGGATGCCAGATATGTCGGTTGTACATACCAAAGATTGGTGGATTGTATCAAACAGCCTATCTCTTCCGTTCATAGCAAGTAAGATACTGGCCGTAACCAACCAGGCCTCAGTTGTAAAACTTGTAATTCGATGTGGTTTTTCAATAGTACAACATTTGCTGGATAATCCCGAGTGTCAGTGTAAATTCTGTACCCAATCAGTTTAAGATTATTTGTTGGGCTTGCAGTGTGGCACACTTGAGTCTAATGGAAGTTGCATAGATTATTACACACGACCCTGTTCCTTTGCAGTCCATGAGGCTTAAAAATATAGGAACATGAATAGGCTGTTCATCCCCTTCTGTCTACTCTGCTGTTCAATAGGAACATGTCGGAACGAACATTTCCAAGCACTGCCTCTGTTGCAACTCAACAAAATAGGTCTAGCTATTTGTTAGTTCATTTCCCAGGGCAGTGCCTGGTTTAATTTTTTTTTAAAAACCTGTTAGTTAACTGTTTATCACCATTAGTTGACGCATTCTCCATGGCAACACTTCTATCAGTTAGAGTCTACTTACCAACCAATCAGCATACTCCTCTGTGTATATATCAGCTTTTCCTTAAATTGGTTGCTGTTACACTTTATGCTGACCAATGCAAGGTGAAAATTTTCAAGTAAGTGTCTTTTTGAGCAATATGATATTAAGTATAGATTGGGTTCTCAATTAAATTCTAAAGATGGGGAATTACGCCCCCTTACGTTGTCAAAAGGGTATGCAAAATGGTTTTTCATTTTTTTTCATGAGCTGTGGGTGTCATTAGCTAGGTCAGCATTTGTTACCATTTCTTAATGATGCTGGAGAAGACATATGCACTGTCACTTAGCATAAGGAAAAAATCAGAAACGTTAGATCAGTGAAGAAATTGGAACTGAGAACTCACTAAGATTTATAAGAAGTGGAACAACAATGGAAATCTGAAATAAAGACAATGCTGAAGTTACTCAATATGTCTGGCTGCATCTCTGGAGAGAGGAAAAGATTTAATATTCCAGTTCCATGATCTAGGTTCATTTGCTGTCATTTGCTTGTAGCAATTTGTGTCTGATTCACACCATTTTGGAGCATAAACTTCTAAGCTGACACTCTAATGCAGTACTAAAGGAGAGATGCTGTGTTTGAGGTGTTTTTTTTTGCATGAGACCTTAATTCAAGGTCCTGTCTTCCTGCTTAGTTCGAGGTAAAAGATACCATGACACTATTTGGAAGAAGAGAAGGAGAGTTTGCCCTGACGTCCCTCAATATTTATCTGTCAATCAACACACACAAGTACACAAATCTGATTATCTCATGGTCTGTGGGAATTTGCAAAATGCAAGTTGGCTGTCAGATCACTTACATTCCAACAGTGAATGCATTTCAAAAATACTTAATAGCTGCAAAATGTGTTGAAAATGTTTGGTATTGTGAAAAGTACTATATTCATGCATACCTGTTTTCTGACAGGTACTTCAAGATCAACTGAGTATTTTCAGCATTTTTGATGTTATTTGTATTGAGTAGTATTTTCAGGCAACCTTCATTAAGGTTGCATGCAAGAGTTTGTTGGCTAAAATTAAATGTGAAAAATTGAAGGCGTATTACTGATCTTGTTGGGTAGTAAAACGATTATAGTGATAGTGAGGATGGTTATTGATTGGCAAATGTTGCTTTTCATTTATAAGCTCAGACACGAATGTCATCGAGGTCCTGCAGGATACTTACAGATTGATTTAAGGGAGAGAATAGTTATGTTGACCATGGTAAATTTTGTTGTGAAAAGTGGGGAAGGTGTTCACATAGAACGTAAACACTAGCATGGACTAGTTGAAGCAAATAGCCTGTTTTGTCCCATATGTCCTATGCACTCCCATAGAAAACTTTTAAAATTGGAGCCAGATCATTCAACAGAGAACTTTGGAAATATTTCTTTGTGCAAAGGTTAGTGTAAGTGTAATAATCTATTGTACATGTGCAGTAAATCCTAGTTCACTTAATAATTTTAAATCTAATTTTGATTAATTTTGCAAATCAAATGTATTACGGGATATGGAGCTCTCAACCAAGGTGAATCATGAAGTTAAAATGCAGATCAACCATAATATCAATGAACATCAAACATGCTGGAAAGGTTCAGTAGTTTACTCATTTTCTTACAAGAAAATGCAATTGTTGATTTAAATGTATCTTAAAATGTTTAATTTTAAATTGTGAAACAAATCAAAGTGGAAGTTAGATGTTTTGCGAAGAGTTTTTGCAATATGTTCGCTCACATAATTATGTGTATAGTGATATAATAAGAAATTCTCCAATATGAAACATGTAGCCACTGAGATATTGATCGAAAATTATGGGGTTATTTGTTTGTCCATTTTATTCCTAGCCATTGAGGTGATCCTGAGGAGTCTAAAATGCAATCCTTTTAGAACATACTACAAAAGATCTGACAATACCTTGATATTTTTTCAATGACAACAATCCCAATTCAGTTTATGCTTATGTATGAAGTGTCCCCATAGTTCCCTTTAACATTTCGGAGCTTCCTTCAATACTGATCAAATTATAGAATTAGTTTATACAATGGAGTTATAGAAAGAAAGGAAGATTTCTGGACATGTGCACTATCACTGAATGTCCTAAAGGATGAGACGACCTCAAATGGACACTCAGTTGTAAAAGTCCTTAACGTGGTAAACTGTAGTTTATGTAGTTGATGTATAATCCCAGAATGCAGCATTGGATTTGGATATCTATGGCATCAACATAGTTGGCAAAAAAAAATTTGCTCTATATCGGCCCTTCAACAACACTTAATATTGACTATGATAGAGTTTCAATAATTTCTAAGACTTGGGGCAATTATTGCTAAAGTACATTACCTGGATGTCCAGGATAAGAGCATGTGCTCTTATAACCAAGATATGGTATCTATCATGATTGATTTGCAGTTTCTGCTCAGACTCTGCATCTCTACATCTGAATGAGATGTGAAATGTATTTTTGTTATGATCAAACAATTGCTGACATTTTTGCAAACTTTTTGATGAATTATACCATTTTGAACACCTGGTATCCATTTAGAATGCCTTTACAGATAAGTCTGATCCAGGAGTTAAAGTTTTAAGTTGGGGTAAGGCCAATGGTATTAGACAGGAACTTTCAAACGTTGATTGGTGGAAAGGCTGTTCGCAGATTATGGGACGTCTGGCACGTGGGAGGCTTTTAAACGTGAGATGACAAAAGTTCAGGCCAGCATGTTCCAGTTGGTGAGAAGCGCAAGACTGGTAGGAGTAAGGAACGCTGGATGACTGAAGATATTGAGGCTCTGGATAAGAAAAAGGCGTATGTCAGGTATAGGCAGTTGGAATCTAGTGAATCCCTTAAGTATAATAGGAGTACACTTGAGAGGGAAATCAGAAGGGCAAAAAGGGGACGTGAGATAGCTTCGGCAGAGAACGTAAAGCAGAATCTAAAGAGACTCTACAAGTATAGTAAGGACAAAACAGTAACTAGGAACAGAGTAGGGACCATTAAAAATCAACAAGATCATCCATGTGTGGAGCCGCAGGAGATGAGTGAGATAGTAAACAAATATTTCTTGTCAGTATTTACCGTGGAGAAAAACATGGAAGCTTGGCAGCTCAGGGAAATAAATACTGATGTCTTGAAAAGATTCCATGTTCCAGAAGGTGTGGTGCTAGAGGTCTTAAAATGCATAAAAGTAGATAATTCCCTAAGACCGGAGGAGAAAGTGAGGTCTGCAGATGCTGGAGATCAAAGTTGAAACTTTATTGCTGGAACAGCACAGCAGGTCAGGCAGCATCCAGGGAACAGGAGATTCGACGTTTCGGGCACAGGCCCTTCTTCAGGAAACTTCAGGAATTCCCTAAGACCTAATCAAGTGTATCCCAGGACATTGTGGGAAGTTAAGGAAGAAATTGTGGGGCTCTTAATGGAGATTTTTGCACCATCGACAGGTGCTGGAAAACTGGAGGGTGGCCATTATTTAAGAAATGCTGCAAGGTAAAGCCAGGGAACTACAAGACTGGTGAGCCTAATGTTGGCATCCGATAAGTTGCTGGTGATTCTGAGAAACAGGATCTACATGCATCTGGAAAGGCAGGAACTGAATAGGAATAGTCAGCATGGCTTTGTGCATGGGAAATCGTGTCTCACAAACTTGAGTCACCAATATTGGTCGTGTTGAGTTTTTTGAAGAGGTGACCAAGAAGATAGATGAAGGCATAATGTTGTCTAGATGGACTATACCAAGTGTTTTGCCAGGTTCTACATGGTAGACTGGTTAGTAAGGTTAGATCACGTGAGATCCAAGAAGAGTTTGGCTAATTGGATACAAAATTGGCTTGATGGTAGGACAGAGGGTGGTGATCGAGGGTTGTTGTTTAGACTGGAGATTCATGACTAGCAATGTGCCAGAAGATTCGGTATTGAGTCCATATTGTTCATCATTTATAGAAATGATTTGGGTGAGAATATAGGATACAAGTTTAGTAAATTTGCAGATGACACCAAAATTAGTCATATTGTGGACAGTAAAGAAGGTTATCTAAGAGTACAAAGAGATCGACATGAACTGGTCCAGTGGGCCAAGGAATGGTAAGTAGAATTCAATGCAGATAAATGAGGTGTTGCATTTCGGTAAGACAACCAGGGTGGGACTTATGCAGTTAATGATTGGGCACTGGGGAATGTTGTTGAAAATAGACCTAGTACATGGTTCCTTGAAAGTGGCATCATAAGTATGCAGGTGAAGAAGTAGTATTTTTGGAATTCTTGTCTTCATTGATCAGAGCAGCAGTGCAGTAGTTGTGATATCATGTTGAAGACATTGGTAAAGCCACATTTTGAGTACTGCTTACAATTCTGGTCACCCTGCTATAGGAAGAATGTTATTAAATGGTGCAAAAAAGATTTACAAGGATGTTACCAAGATTGGAAAATCTCAGTTGTAAGGAGAGGCCGGGACCTTTTCCCTAGAGCGAATGAGGCTGAGGGGTATCCTTTTTTAATTTTATAAAATGAGGGCATAGATAAGGTGAATAGCCAAAGGCTTTTCCCCAGAATAGGAGAGTCCAAAACTAGAAGGCATTGATTTAAGGTGAGGGAGGAAGATTGAAATGGACCTGAGGGTCACCAGTTTCACGCAGAAGGTTGAGTGTATATGAAACAAACTACCAGAGAACGTGGTAGAGACAGGTACAGTTACAATGTTTAAAAGATGTTTGGATAGATACATGGATAGGAAAGTTTAGAGGGATATCGGCCAAATGCAAGTAAATGGAACTAGTTCAGTTTAGGAAATCTAGTCGATGTGGACGAGTTGGGCCGAAGGGCCTGCTTCTGTGCTGTATGGCTCTAACATTGTATACAATGCCAGTTACATGTCTACTAACTAATATCCAAATTCCTAGCGGGGGAGAGTTTGGTTACATTAGGAGAAAAGTGATGCCAAGTGTTTATACCTGTGAATTGAAACTTGAAACCAAGTCATACTCAGGCAGAGTGTGCACTGCTATACCTAACTATGCAACACTACAGAACCTTGTTGCTGATGAAGCCACTGACTTAGCTCACTAATGAAACTGGAAAGAATAGAAGCCACTAGGGCTTAGATTCTTCCTGATTGGTTTCACGTAACACGACAACTCATTAACCCAATAGATTGATAGTCAAAGTTGAACTACAGCAGGAAAGTTTAATAGGCAGTAACATAGTTCCAGCTGGTTCAACTCCAGAGTCTTATTCCACCTGAACTGAACCAAAGATTGCTGGTTGTAGGCAAAGTGGATTAAGTAGACGTTCCATTTCAGGCAATCAATGCCCCAAGAGTTGGAAGTATGTTTGTGTAAATTTACTGACTGTGGGGCACAAAGTTGTCCTCTTCCTTTTAATGAATTAGAAGTTCCCTGTATAGATAGAGTTGTTAGGACAAATAGTGATGCTGTGTGAATCATAAGACATTCAGTGCTGCGAATGACTTCCACTTGCTGTTTTGAAACAGGAAAGGGAGATGAGACCATATGTGCAAAATGAGTAGGTTGAAAAATAGAATATAGAAATTTTATTCGGTAAGAAAGTTAGTTTATTTGCATACATTGCATGTCACAACTTCCTCGCAATAAGGAAAGATGTGTTACAAAAGTTGGATAGTTTAACTTGTTTATGTTTCGCATAACGCTTGAATATATTGCTCATACTCTAATGTTACAAAGTTTAAAGTAATTGAGTCGATTGTTTTGGCTGCTAATTTCAGATTACATTCTTGTGTTGTGCAGATGGCCATTTCCTCGCATGAAAATGCTACACCAGTAAAACTGTTGCATAATGCTGCAGGGCATTTAAATGGACCAGCACGGACTATTGGTGCAGCTCTTATAGGATACCTAGGTACAGTGCTGTTTAATGTTAGCCCAACACTGGAAATTATAAATTATTCATTGGTATAGAATTTACTTACAATTAACTAGAAATCTGACTTCAATGTTATTTTAGAATGATATACAAAGTCAACTTTTATGACAAAAGTTCTATCTTTTAAAAAAAATTGTTGGTCATCAGCCACGATTTTTACCCATCAAGTGTCAAAAATGGGACATGAGAGGTTTGGTTAGTTTAGTTGGTTATTTGCAACAGAGTGAAGCCAAGAGTACAGGATCACGTCCTGCACCAGCTTAGTTCACCATCATGGCTCTATCTTCTCAACACCGCTGTCTCATTTGTGGGTGGCACGGTGGCACAGTGATTAGCACTGCTGCCTCACAGCTCCAGAGACCTGGGTTCAATTCCCGCCTCAGGCGACTGACTGTGTGGAGTTTGCACATTCTCCCCGTGTCTGCGTGGGTTTCCTCCGAGTGCTCCGGTTTCCTCCCACAGTCCAAAGATGTGCAGGTCAGGTGAATTGGCCATGCTAAATTGCCCGTAGTGTTAGGTAAAGGGTAAATGTAGGGGGTATGGGTGGGTTGCGCTTCGGCGGGGCGGTGTGGACTTGTTGGGCCGAAGGGCCTGTTTCCACACTGTAAGTAATCTAATCTAATCTAAGACATGGCTATCCTTGCTTTGAACTCTCTGCCTGTCGTATCTTTCTAAGGAGCCAATGATCGTCTGTGATTGTAGCAACTTCTTATTTGCATTTGGGAGAAAGTATTAAAATTTTTGCAGCAGCTTACACCTGATTCTTGTGGTTCATGCTGCAGGACTTAGCATACAGGCAAGGGCCTCACTGAAATTGAATAGTTAATTTTAATGTTTTATTTTTGTTTATTTTTGTGTTTTAATTCTAGCTAACTGGATTCAACACTTAGCATTAACCTAACCAAAAGTACTCAGTGTAAATTTACTGCAAGCCCAGTAAAGGATTTTTTTAACTTGTTTCCTATTGGTCCAAAAGAAGTAGGATGGCTTCCTCAGCCCTAACAGGTTGCATAGCCTTCTCCACCTCTTCAACCTACCATTTAATTTGACTACTGAATACATTGCAGCTACTTCAGGCCTCTTGCTGCACTTGCTTATCACTCATCCACTTAATCTCACTTCATTGTGATGATGATTGTTCAAGACAGAGACCTGAAAAGAGGTCTTTGGCCCATCAAGACTGCATCAGTCAAAAACAGCCAATTAATTATTCTAGTCCCATGTTTCAGCACTAGGCTTGTATGCTTTGGCATTGCAAATGTACATGTAAATGCTTCTTAAATGTTACAGGGTTTCTGTCTCTACCACCCTTACAGGCAGTGAGTCCCAGATTCCTGCCATCCTCTGGGTGACAAATCTTTTTCTCATCCCCTCTAAATCTCCTGCTCCAGGCCTTACATTTTTACCCCTGGAAACTCCATGGTTTCTTCCCATCTTCTGTGTATGCCTCTTATCTTATATGTCTCACTCATTTTCCAACTTAGTCTCCCCTGCTTCAAGAAAAAAAGCCCCAGTATATGCAATTTCTCTTCATAACTAAAACTCTCCAGTCCAAGTAAATTTCCTTTGCAACCTCTCCAGTACAATTACTGTAAAGGTCCTGCGATGTTCAAATAAGGCCTCCTGAAATAGGCCCGGATATTAAACTTTTCATGATGGGCCCAAGTTTACCTGATGCCCACAGATAAAATTCAAGGTATGTTTCCTTGAAATAATCTTAAAAAACACCATCTTTAACGTGATATTATAGGTAGATCTTGCCCTCACTGTCCAGCAGAGGTTAACTGTGTAATTTAATGGAATAATGCTAAGTAATAAAACATTTTCTGTATTAACTTCATAGCTTTTATTAATATTTTGACATTCATTATTCAAATGCATTTAAAAAAAAAACCAAGAATTAAAAAGCAAAAGCAAGCTTCCTTGCAGTATTTCTTTTTATATAATGCTTACTGGTAGTAATTGTTCTTGATGGAAAGTTTAAAATGTTTTGAAGTGCATCATTTTTGTTTGTTTTTAAATTATTGTTGATTTTCTTTGTCAGGTGTGAGGACCTTTGTTCCTAGGCCTGTTGCCACTACATTACAATACATTGGTGGAGCAGCTGCTATTTTAGGCTTGGTTGCAATGGCATCCGATGTTGAAGGCCTCTACGCTGCTGTGAAGGCTCTTGTTTGTGTGGTAAAAAGTAATGCACTGGCAAGCAAAGAGATGGAGAGGATTAAGGGCTATCAAGTAAGAACTTCAATGCAATTCTTGTTTAAGGGAACAGCCTTCTATCTGTAAGAACTGAAAGAACTACGGATGTTCTAAATCCAAAGCAAAAACAGAAGTTGCTACAAAAGCCCAGCAGGTCTGGCAGCATCTGTGAAGAGAAATCAAAGCTAATGTTTCCGATCCGGTGACCCTTCCTCAGAACAGGAACAGTCACCAGACCTGAAATGTTGGCTTTGATTTCTCTTAACAGATGCTGCCAGACTTGCTGGGCTTTTTCAGCAACTTCTGTTTTTGAGCCTCATATCTGTGCAGCTTACAACAATTTTGGAAGTGGTTTTGTCATCTGTAAGTGCCAATGAATAAAATGCTCAGAAAAAGATGGGATTGCAAACAGATGAAGTGAGAAATGAAACAAATTTTGGGCAATTTTGCTTATGTTGTAATTCACTATTTGGATATATATAGATTCAGACTATGGGCAGAAATATTTGAACTTAATTTATATTTTGTAGTTTTGCTGGAAGTTATTTGGATGTTGGGGAAAAGTAATGAAACTTTCTCCTGAGTGAGGCAGATTGATATTGAATGTGTCTTTATTGGATACACAAGTTTTAAAATTTGCTGTTGGACTTCATTCAGAATACAATTCAACCAAATTCTCAATTAAACTAAAAAGCATGTAATAGATATTGGAGTTAAGGGCTGTGTTAGAGCAAAAGAGCAAAATTGAATTGTGTAGTGGTTGAGTAATCAGAAAAATGAGTTAAATCCAAGCTCTGCACTCTGGGAGAAGAAAACAGTTTAGGATTAGCCTTCATGAAAATTTGTATAAAATGGAATGGTATAGATAGAGTTAGCGCTGAAGATTTCCTTCTATTTAGACTGAGAGAGTAGTTATGGAGGACATAAATTTAGGGAAAAATAAGTGGTTAATATAATAAAATTGTTTGTTCAATTACTCAAATATAATAAGTATGTGGAATAATCTGCCAGATTAGGATACAAGATGATTAGGGGGTTAGATAGGGTCGACAGTATGAACCTTTTCCCGCGTATTGAGTCGGGTATTACGTTTGTTCAATTACTCAAATATAATAAGTATGTGGAATAATCTGCCAGATTAGGATAGTGACAATGAGGTAGTAGAGATATTTGAAATATAGTTAAGCACTCAAATAAAAGAGCTAATGTGCCAGTGGGAAAATCTTCAATGAAGTGAATTTTTTTCATATTGATTTCTCTCCTATTCTTTACATTGTTATTTCAAGTTTCCCAATATCTCTTTCCAAATATAATTGAGAGAATTTCTGAGTAACATGTTGTTTTTCCTCTTTTTAGCTCCTGGCAATGCTGCTGAAGAAGAAGCGGATTCTGTTGAACAGTCATATTCTCCATCTTACATTTTCGTTAGTGGGAACTGTTGACAGTGGCCACGAGACCAGTATCATTCCTAATTCTAATGGATTTCAAGATTTGCTTTGTGACTTTGATGTAAGACACGAATTAAAAAGTGGTACAACAGTAACTTAGAAAATAGTACACAACACTGACTGCTTGCACACAGTAATCTAAGAGGAGCAGTGTGAAATATTGGTCAAAATCATCATGAGAAGGGAAGTGTTAGCGGGGTTGGAACCTTTGTGGATAAGTTGCCAAGGCTGGGTGGTTTGTTTGCTAGGATGTTGAAGGAGGTCAGTGAGGAAATAGCAGATGCTCTGAAGATTATTTTCAAATCTTGACTCGACCCAGGTGAAGTGCCTGAAGACTGGAGGAAAACAAATGTAGTTTTGTTTCTAAAGGGTACAAAGGAAATGCAAAACAATAATAGGGCAGTTAGTCTTTCTTCAGTGGTGGGCAAATCATTTGAATCAATCCTGAGAGATCAGTTAAACTGTCACTTAGAAAGGCATGGGCTAGTCAAGGATAGTCAGCATGGCTTTGTTAGGGGAAGATCATGCCTTGTTGAAACTTTATTGCTGGAACAGCACAGCAGGTCAGGCAGCATCCAGGGAACAGGAGATTCGACGTTTCGGGCACAGGCCCTTCTTCAGGAATGAGCAGAGAGTGTTCAGCAGGAGAAGATAAAAGGTAGGGAGGAGGGACTTGGAGGAGGGGAGTTGGAAATGTGATAGGTGGAAAGAGGTCAAGGTGAGGGTGATAGGTCGGAGTAGGATGGAGGCGGAGAGGTCAACAAGAAGACTGCAGGTCAGGAAGGCGACGTGGTCGACGGTGCCCTCCACCGCATCTCCTCCACTTCCAACTCCCCTCCTCCAAGTCCCTCCTCCCTACCTTTTATCTTCTCCTGCTGA
Source organism: Chiloscyllium plagiosum (assembly GCF_004010195.1). Classification (NCBI taxonomy): domain Eukaryota; kingdom Metazoa; phylum Chordata; class Chondrichthyes; order Orectolobiformes; family Hemiscylliidae; genus Chiloscyllium; species Chiloscyllium plagiosum. The sequence goes on from NC_057710.1 coordinate 123,501,116, forward strand.
ACACTCTCTGCTCATTCCTGAAGAAGGGCCTGTGCCCGAAACGTCGAATCTCCTGTTCCCTGGATGCTGCCTGACCTGCTGTGCTGTTCCAGCAATAAAGTTTCAACTTTGATATCCAAATGAATCCAACAAGAACTGGACCAAGCATATGTGGTACTCATAATCTTCTTCATCCTAAGTATACGCATGATTTTACTACAACTGCTAAGTATTTCATCAGTAATATTTTCAGCAACATAACACAAAACATCGCAGATAAGAAAAACTGCAGCATATTAACATGCCAAATTTCCCCTAAAGTAAATGCATTAAAATTCCATCAAATTTGACAATATTGTTATGTATTTGGCTTTAAGGGGTTAACACGTAGGGGGTTCCATACAACAGCCAAGCAGGGTGAGATCAATAGTTGTGATGTTGAGAAGATATGCTTGCGGTGGAGGGCACCGTCGACCACGTCGGGGGGGAAATTGCGGTCCTTGAAGAAGGAGGCCATCTGTGTTGTACATATTTTGAACTGGTCCTCCTGGGAGCAGATGCGGCGGAGACGAAGGAATTGGGAGAATGGGATGGCGAAGATCATGCCTTACAAATTTGATTGAATTATTTGAGGAAATGAGAAGGAGGGTAGTGTAGTGGATGTGGTCTGCTTGGATTTTAGTAAGGCAGTTGACAGGGTGCCAAATGGCAGACTGGTCAGAAAAGTAAATGGGATATAGGGTAATGTATTGAATCGGATCCAAAGTTGGCTTAGTAACAGGAAACAGTTGCTGGATGCCCTTGTGAATGGAAAGTTGTTTCAAGTGGTGTTGTGCAGGCTAGGAGTGGGATCTTTGCTGTTTGTTTTATACATTAACAGTTTGGATTTGAATGTTAGGGATACAATTGGGAAATTTGCAGACTATGCAGAAATCGCCCATGTAGTGGATAGCTGTAAGTTCCAAAATGGTATAGATGGGTTGGTGGACTGTGCAGGAAAGCGGCAGATAAAGTTCAACTCTAATAATTGTGAGGTAATGTAATTAGGGAGGTCAAACAGTAAAAGGGAATACACAGTAAACAGGAATATACTGAGAGGGGTAGATAAAATGAGCGATCTTGGCTTGCAAGTGTATAAGTCCCTAATGGTAGCAGTGCAGAGGTTATAAAGATATATGAGATGCCCTCATACATTGGCAGAGGTATAAAATATAAAATTATGGATATAATGATGAAACTGTGTAAGACACTGGTGAGGCCACAATTGGAGTATTGTGTGCAGTTCTGGTCACATTGTGGGAAGGAAGTAATTGCTCTGGAGAGAATGCAGGAAATATTTACTAGAATGTTGACAGAGCAGGAGAATTGTAGATAAGAGGAGAGATTGGAGAGTTTGGGGTTGTTTTCTTTGGAACAGAAAAGGCTGATGGGTGACATGATTGAGGTATACAAAATTGTGAGGGGTAAAGATAGAGTAGACAGGAGGAACTTGTTTCCCATTGCAGAGAGTTCAAAAACCAGGGGTCATAGATTCAAGCTAAGTGACAAGAATTAGAGGAGATTTGAGAAAAAATTTTATTACGCAGAGGGTGATGGGTGTTTGGAATTTATTGCCTGAGTTGAGGTGGAGGCAGGGAGCCTACACTCCTTTGAAAAAGTACCTCAATCTGTGTCTTGACGTATTGTAAGCTGCAGGCCTCTGACTATGTGCAGGAAGATGGAATTAGAATAGGCATCCAGTATGGACAAAAGGGCCAAATGCTCCTGTCTGTGCTGTATCATCTCTATGATCCTACATGTGACCAAAAGGAAGGCTGTTTTCTCAGAATTTCAGTGGGATATGGGGAGGGTCCTCTTTAGATCCCCTGCATTTTTTTTTGTCAAAGACTTGCCTTACAACACTTGTAGGCGGGATCATATTACTGAATTCCAATAGTAAGTATTGATTGAAAAATCAATTAGGAAAGTAGTGTATCCTTAAAAAAATAAAATTGATAAAATGGAGCTCTAGAATTCCAGTACCTTCAACAAATAATGCAAATGATACTTGGTTAATGCAGATTACTCTAATCCTTACATTTAAAGGAATGTCATTTCTGGACAGTGGCTGTCCTGCAGCACTTTCAGTTCCCAGCTCAGAATTTTTAACCTATGACATATTTTATTTTTCCAGGTCTGGCTTAATGCACCATATGAACTTCATCTGTCATTGTTTGAGCACTTTATTGAACTTCTCACTGAATCAAGGTATTATGTTATTTCAAGATACTTCTAAATATTCACGTTGCTAATAAGTGATTAGGAATAAAAGGTTGCTTTGATTCTCTTTTACAGTGAGGCTTCTAGAAATGCCAAGCTAATGAGGGAATTCCAATTGGTACCAAAGCTTCTGCTAACTCTGAGAGATACATCCTTGTCTCAAATGACCATTGCAGCTATCAGTAACGTGCTCAGCCTTTTGCTGCAAGGCTTTCCAAACAGCAATGACCTGCTCAGGTAGAGTTCAAGAACAGCAAATAATGTTAAAGTCACCAAGGAATAGAATTGCAGTAATCCATTTGAGTACAATGTATGTTTTCTAATTTAAAAAAAAATTGATATGTGTGATCTGAAAACATGGAATTACAGAATAGAGTTTACATGTGAAAAGCTTTATGCAAGTTGCACAGTAAGTATAATGGTGAGGTGCAATGTACTTCAGTTGAATACAAGATAATATAAGTGAGGTGATTTTGTAATGATTCCAGTTAATGGTGTGAATGGAAAAGTCGCATCCCAGGATGAAATTTGGTTTGATAAATGTCATGTATGATTTTTGTTCATTTATTTGAAATGTATTGATTAGTCGTTGAGACATATTAATATTCTGCTGTTGATGTCCTTTAATACCAGGATAGAAGTTTATTCAACCAAAAAAGGCACAGAAACTAAGTTATATAGATATAGGGGACAATTTTAAAGTATCTTAACATAACTAGCAAGTTTCAACCTGTTTCCCAACACAATCTGTGACAAACAGTACATAGAACAGTACAGCACAGGAATGAACATGTGCCAAATGTAATGCCAATTAAACTAATCCCTTCTGCCTGCCCCTGCTCAATATCCCTCCATTCCTTGCATATTCATATGCTTATCTAAAAGTTCCTTAAACGTCCCTATCATTTAAGACTCCTTCGACTCAGTGTAAAAAAAAAACTTGAAGTCCAGAGAAATTATCTCCCTCACGCAACTCTAGTTTTCTACTTAACTGACAGCTTCCATATACATTTCTGTGGACTGTGGAGATAATTTTCATAATTCCTTTCCATCTCTGCGGAGAAGAATCTTCAGCAATTCTGAGGGCCTAACATTATCTCGCTTCTAAAACTTCTGTGCAAGCTGTACTGGCTTTAAAATGTGACAAACTAGAAAATTCTGCTGAGTTGGTTGGTTCCACTGAACTAAGCTAAACTCTTGTTTCATCTGCACTGAAAAACTTCTGTCTATTTCCCTGGAGTCAAAACAAAACTAAAGGCTTTGTTCTGTTTACTCTGCCAGTCACAAACTCACCAGTAAAAACACCTTATCTATGAACACTACAGGGGCTCTGCCAGGCACCTCATTATAAATGCATTGCTTTCTTCACAATTATGTATTTGGAAAACTGTTCCAGAATGAGTTTTGACCTTTTAAAATCTTTACAAATCACCAAACTCCAACTCTGTTTTAAAATCCAACTTCCAAAAATGATAATTAATATATGTGCACCTTTCATTATTGTTTTCTGTGACATTTGCTTCATTCCCTTTAATTCTGTACAGTTAACTATGGTGATTCCATCTAAAAATATCTTTGGGTGGGAATGAACTTCCTTGGTTATTTCAACAAAATATGTAGAACTTTAAAATTTTCAGGCAGATCTGTGATAAAAGTTTCACATTCAGAAAAATTGCTGAAAGGTGTGTTGTAAAAGCAATTACTCACCTTTCCCTAGTGTCTTGAAGCTCTTTTGTTTTCCTCTAAGTTTTACTTGGGTACAGAAGAGACCAGTTGTAAATCTAAAATGTTTTTGATAATTGTCCATTCTCTTCAGTGCTGCATTGAATATGAGCAAAATCCAGCTCAGACTATGTTGTACACCCCCTGTATAGTACTACAAAATAAAGGAATCCCTTGCGTTTTATGAAAGATGTAATTACTTTTCGCTTTTCATTTTGTCTGCAATTCTTTTCCTTTACCCAACCATAAACAGTTATTGAAAGAGTTTTAAGTATACCATTTATGAACCTGTATGGCAATTGGTGAAATTATTTTTGCCTAAGTAGAAATGCCAATTCATAAAGTATTTAGTCATAGAGATGTACAGCATGGAAACAGACCTTTCGGTCCAACTCGTCCATGCCGACCAGATATCCCAACCCAATATAGTCCCACCTGACAGCACCCGGCCTATATCCTTCCAAACTCTTCCTATTCATATACTCATCCAGATGCCTTTTAAATGTTGCAATCATACTAGCCTCCACCACTTCCTCTAGCAGCTCATTCCATACACACACCGCCCTCTGTGTGAAAAAGCTGCCTCTTGGGTCTCTTTTACATCTTCCCCTCTCACCCTAAACCTATGTCCTCTAGTTCTGGACTCACCCACCCCTAGGAAGAGACTTTGTCTCTTTTATCCTATCCATGCCCCTCATGATTTTATAGACCTCTATAAGGTCACCCATCAGCCTCCAATGCTCCAGAGAAAACAGTCCCATCCTATTCAACCTTTCCCTATAGCTCAGATCTGCCAACCCTGGCAAAAACCTTGTAAATCTTTTCTGAACTCTTTCAACTTTCACAACATCCTTCCAATAGGAAAGAGACCAGAATTGAACATTGGTTAGGCCATTTTTGGAAAACTATGTCCTGTCCAGCCGCAACATGACCTCCCAACTCCTGTACTCAATACTCTGACCAATAAAGGAAAGCATACCAAATGCCTCCTTCAGTATCCTATCTACCTGCGACTCCAAGGAGCTATGAATCTGGACTCCAAGGTCTCTTTGTTCAGCAACACTCCGTTACCATTAAGTGTATAAATCCTGCTAAGATTTGCTTTCCCAAAATGCAGCACCTCATGTTTATCTGAATTAAACTCTATCTGCCAATTCTCAGTCCACTGGCCCATCTGATCAAGATCCCATTGTAATCTGAAGTAACCTGCTTTGCTGTCTACTACACCTCCAATTTTGGTGTCATCTGCAAACTTACTAACTGTACCTCTTATGCTCACATCCAAATCATTTATATAAATGACGAAAAGTGATGGACCCAGCGCTGATCTTTGTGTCACTCCACTGGTCACAGCCTGCAGTCTAAAAAACAACCCTCCACCGCCACCCTCTGTCTTCTACCTTTGAGCCAGTTCTGTATCCAAATGGCTAGTTCTCCCTGTATTTAGTGAGATCTAACCTTGCTAACCAGTCTCCCATGGGTAACCTTGTTGAATGCCTTACTGAAGCCCATATAAATCACGTCCACCACTCTGCCCTCGTCAATCCTCTTTGTTACATCTTCAAAAAACTCAATCAAGTTTGTGAGACATGATTTCCCATGTGCAAAGCCATGTTGATTATCCTAATCAGTCCTTGCCTTTCCAAATACATGTACATCCTGTCTCTCAGGGTTCCCTCCAGCAACTTGCCTTCCACCGATGTCAGGCTCACTGGTGTATAGTTCCCTGGCTTGTCCTTACCACCTTTCTTAAATAATGGCAACATGTTAGCCAACCTTCAGTCTTCCGCCACCTCACCTGTGACTATCGATGATACAAATATCTCCTTAAGAGGCCCAGCAATCACGTCTCTAGCTTCCCACAGAGTTCTAAGGCACACCTGATCAGGTCCTGGGGACTTATCCTCTTTTATGCGTTTTAAGACATCCAGCACTTCCTCCTCTGTAATACGGGCATTTTTCAAGATATCACCATCTATTTCCTGACCTTGTATACCTTCCATGTCCTTTTCCACAATGAACGCTGATGCAAAATACTCATGTCGTATCTTACCCCATCTCCTGCAGTTCCACACACAGGCTGCCCTGCTGATCTTTGAGGAATAAGAGGATAGAGCAGATGAATGCATGGCTGAGGAGCTGTATACGGGAGAAGGATTCACATTTTTGTATCATTGGAATCTCTTTTGGGGTAGATGTGACTTGTACAAGAAGGATGGATTGCATCTGAATTAGAAGAGGACTAATATACTGGCAGGGTGATTTGCTAGTGCTGCTTAGGAGGATGTAAACTAGTACGGTCAGCGGGGTGGGGAAGAGAGAGAGTGGTGGGACCCATTGAGATAGAGAGGTAAGAGATAAATCTGACACTGGGACAGTTGAGAAAAGAAGTGAGTCAAACAGGGATAAAGCAGAAAACAAGTTTGGACTGATAAATTAAACTGCATTTATTTCAAGGCAAGAGACCTAACAGGGAAGGCAGATGAACTCGGGGACTATGTTATCATAGCAATTACAGAAATGTGGCTCTGGGATGGACAGGACTGGCAGCTTAATGTTCCAGGATACAAATGTTACAGGCAGGACAGGAAAGGGAGGCAAGAGAGGAGGGTGAGTGGCGTTTTTGATGAGGGATAGCATTATAGCTGTACTGAGGGCGGATATTCCCTGAAACACATCGGGGAAGTTATTTGGGTGGAACTGAGAAATAAGAAAGAGATGATCACTTTATTGGGTTGTTTTAAAGAACCCCTAATAGTCAGAGGGAAATTGAGAAAGAGATTTGTAAGGCGATCTCAGTTATTTTTAAGAATAATATTAGGTTATGGAAGGGGATTTTAAATTTCCAAACATAGACTGGGACTGCCATAGTGTTAAGGGTTTCGATGGTGGAGAATTTCTTAAGTGTGTACAAGAAAATTTTCTGATTCAGTGTGTGGATGTACCTATTAGAGAAGGTGCAAAACCTGATCTACTCCTGGGAAATAAGACAGGGCAGGTGACTGAGGTGTCAGTGGGGGAGCACTATGAGGCCAGCGACCATAATTCTATTAGTTTTACAATAGTGATACGAAAGGATAGACCAGATCTAAAAGGCCAATTTTGACAGTATTAGGCTAGAACCTTCAAAAGCTGATTGAGGGCAGATGTTCACAGGTAAAGGGACGGCTGGAAAATGGGAACCCTTCAGAAATGAGATAACAAGAATCCAGAGACAGTATATTCCTGTTAGGGTGAAAGGAAAGGTTGGTAGGTGTATGGAATGCTGTACAGTTGCAGTTAGATTTTCTTACTCTTATACTCCAACCCCTTGAAAAAAAGGCCACCAATCCTTCACCTTCCTAATTAACTGCTGTAAGTGTGTGCTAGCTAACACGTGTTTCACGCACAGATATTCGCAAATCCCTTTGTGGTGCGGCTTTCTGCAGTTTTGCTCCATTTAAATAATGTTCTGTTCTTTTGTCCTCTCTTCCAAAATGAACATATTTTCCCCACGTTACACTCCATTTGCCAACATTTTACCCACTTACTTAGTCTAACAACATCTCTTTATAGATGGTTTGTATCCCTCTCATTGCCTTATATTCCACCTGTTTTTGTGGAATCTACAGATTTGGTTACAATACATTTACTTCCCTCCTACAAGTTAAATTGTAAACAGTTATGATGCTTGTACTGATCCCTGTGGAACTCTACTGGTCACGGGTCCCCGTCCTGAAAAATAACTCCATATTCCCACTCGCTATTTCTTGCCTGTGAGCCAATTCTCTATCCATGCCAGTGTACTACCTCTGATACCATGGGCTGTCATGACTTAACCTTCTTTAGTGATTTCTACATTGCCAAATGCAACACATCTATTGGTTCCCCTCTATCCATCTGGTAAGACTTCCTCAGAAAGGGCTAATACATTAGTAAGACTCTATTCCCTTCCATGAGGCCATGCTGACTTCTCTTCATTAAATTATGATTTTTTGAATGCTCTGCTGTTGCTTCCTTAATAGATTAAAATTCTGTTCTGATAATAAATGGTAAAGTAATCAATCTATAGTTAGCTGATTTTTGCCTCCCTCCTTTTTTAAATAGGTTTCTCACATTACCAGTTTTCCAATTCTCTGGTACTTCTCCACAATTCGAGTTTTTTTGAAAAATTACAAACCGTGCATCCATTATCTTTGTAACTGCTTCTTTCAAATTCCTAGGATGCAAACCATCAGGGCCAAGGCACTTATCTGCCTTTAGCCCCATTAGTTTGTCTAACAATACTAGTTTAGTGATGGTGATGATACTTAATTCCTTCCCTGTGTTCTTCAGTATTAATGGGATGTTCAAAGTATTTTCTACTGTAAAAACTATTGAAAATATCTGTTTAACCCATCTGCCATTTCCTTGTTCCACAAAACTACTTTCTAAGGGGCCTGTATTCACCTTGACCGCTCGCTTCCTTTTTATATATTTAAAGAATATCTTATTGTCAGTTTTTATAGTTCTCGCTGGTTTGCCCTTGTAGTTTATTTTCTTTGTCTTTATTATATTCTTACTGCTCCTTTGCAGGATTCTGAATTTACCCCAGTCTTTAACATTATCACTGACTCTGGCCACTTTACATACATTTTCCTTCAACTTAGTGCTCACCTAAACTTCCTTTGTTAGCCATGGTTTATCTCTCTCAAAAAATCTTTCCTTACTGGGATATATTTTTGTCGAGTTGTGAATTATCTCCTTAAGGACTAAGCAGTTGCAAATGGTACTAAACATTGTGTAATCATCAGAGATCATCCCCTTTTCTGATCTTATCCTGACAGCAATTGATGGTTAAGAGTGACATGAAGAAAACCAGGAAAGCAAGATGATGTTATTTACCTAACTAAAGTTATGGTGGTGACAAACATATTATAGTAAATAGTTATAAATGCCTTTGGTATTCCAATCTTGCAGGTAGATATTTGTTAATTTTCACTTTTCTTGTATCAAGGTTTGGTCAGTTTCTGTCTTCTACGTTGCCTACTTTTGCAGTCTGTGAGAAATTTATTATCATGGAAGCAAAAAATGAGGAAAAGGAAGAAGGTAAGCTACATGTCTCTTGTTTAAAATTTCTTTGTATATTGACTATATGACTTAGTCTAATATTTGATTAACTTGGCCGTTTTAATTTGGTTCTTTTCTCTGTCTCTGACTGTTTCTCCCTATTCTAATCATAAAAGTTTGAAAGGTAGATCAGGGCTACCTGGATGCTTAAACTTATTTTGTGCTTAGGTGACTTGGTGCGCACTTGCACTATAGATGCAACTTTAGTGGAAAATGTAAAAATAACACTGAATCAACATAAGTGTGTGAGATAATCTGAAGGAAAACATTTTTGCCCGTCCACTATTGAAGAATGCTGGACGACATAGTCAACTAATTGAATGTAATTCAGCAACCATTATCTGCAGTACTGCGGGCCAACTGATTAGTACTGTATCCATATTTGGTCTCTGAGCCACGAGGCGATAGTCCAGAAAAGAACCATGCTTAATCCCTGGTGTCAGGAGTCTGAGAAATTATAAATACTTGAGAAACTTAGACTTTTCAGCCTGGATTGAAAGTTTTGAAGAAGTGATCCTATGTGGTTTGTGAAGTCGTAAACAATCTGGCAAAGGTAGATCTGGATCTTTACTTCAAACTGTGGGATGGAATGTGGAGAAGAAAGGTCTAGCTAATTGAAAGTAATTTTAAGATCAATATGAAGAAGTTCCCCAAACAAAAATTCATTTACAGTTGAAATAAAATTCCAGATTGAGAAGGGGAGATAAAAAACCAGAGGTGAATTTAAGAAACAGTGACTTGCTCTAATTGGTTAGAAGGGGAATACTGTAGTACACTTCATAAACAATTGATTATGGGGACTATCTTCATCCAGCCGTGTCTTGTCATTATAGTATTGGTGAAGGATATATAAAGTAATCTGAAATGGCAGCAGGGAAGTTGCTCAAAGTCAAGACCACATAGATATTGATGCGAGTGAAGTATGCTCATTTCTACATTGCCTCCAAGAAGCCGGAGAAAGTTTTGGCTCATCTGGGTTCTGATGTTGATCAATGATTTTGAAAAGAGTAGCAATAGATTTTTAATAGATGAAGAGAATAAATAAACTGAATATAATCAGTATACCTCTGGAAATTGACAAATTCATGAATTCTTAAACTTGGAGTCCAGTGTGGAAGTTAAGGATCATAAAGAATAAAGACATAATTAGTTGGATTAGACAAGTGACAGAGATTGGTGGTGAGACATAGTTCGCATAAGCATGCCTCCTAAAGGCCATTTAAATGATTGCTGCTGATGAAATTGGATATTGGAATTCTTGGTGTCTGCTATCTGGAATATAGAGATTAGACCACGTAGGACCATGACTTTTCTCTCTGCATTTAATTTGGATGGCCAGGAAACCCTTTGGTGAACTGAGGTACCTCTGCAGGGTGCCCTGAAACAGAGAATTAGGGATGATTTATGCAGGGAATAGAGTGTATCAAGTATTCTTTGTATGTAGCTGTTAGGTTCCATTCTGGGACAGTTGATCGCAGAGAAGATGTACGTAAGCTGTGCACAAACCATTTTCGAACTGTCCAACTTGTCAAAACCAGTGAAGAAATGTCAAAATGTGTTTTTATGCAAGAGAATGTTTTTGTCAATGGAACGTAGCCTGTAATAGAGCTATCCTCTCTATTATAAGCGCTTCATCAGGAATGTAACGCTCCTCCTGCTCCTTGGATGCTGCCTGACCTGCTGTGCTTTTCAACTCTGATCTCCAGCATCGGCAGTCCTCACTTTCTCCTATTTTTATTTTATTGTGTACATGGATATGTAATGAGTTGACTTGTACACAAGAACCATAAGAAATAGGAGCAGGAGTAGGCCATTTAACCCATCAATCATCCTTTGAAAATCAACAAGATCATAGCTAATCCATCCCAGGCCTCAACACTCACTCCACACCAGCTCATCATAGCCCTGAACTCTGTGATATTTCAAAAGTCTATTAAGATTCCCTCACTAGTGAAAACATCTTCTCAAAATCTACCCTGTAACTGTCCTCACTTTTGTATGTTTCCATAAAATCATTCTTCATTCTTCTAATTGCTAATGAATCAATGCCTGTGTGAGCAGTTTTTGATAAATCAATCCCTTTGTCCTAGAAATCAGTCTAATGATTCTGTTTTGAACTGGCTCCAATGCCAGTACGTTCTTTCTTAAAGCCAGGGATCAAAACTGTATGTAGTTTAGATTTAGATTAGATTAGATTACAGTGTGGAAACAGGCCCTTCGGCCCAACAAGTCCACACCGACCCGCCGAAGCGAAACCCACCCATACCCCTACATTTACCCCTTACCTAACACTACAGGCAATTTAGTATGGCCAATTCACCTGACCCTGCACATCTTTGGATGGTGGGAGGAAACCGGAGCACCCGGAGGAAACCCACGCAGACACGGGGAGAACGTGCAAACTCCACACAGTCAGTCACCTGAGGCGGGAATTGAACCTGGGTCTCTGACGCTGTGAGGCAGCAGTGCTAACCACTGTGCCACCATGCCGCCCTCACTGACACTCTGTATAGTTGTAACATGACTTCACTATTTAAGATTTGACTCCCTCGCAAGTTATATTTGCCTTATCTGTGAGCTACCTTTGTGATGCATGCACAAGAACACTTAATCCCTCTGCACTACAATTGTTTAGACTCACTCCCCATTTAAATAATCTCCCTTTTGATTCTTCCTAGTACAAGCACTTTGTTATCTGTTATTTTTGGGATGTTTGTAGTATCTTCCATCATGTAGACCAATGTAAAATGTTGATTTAAATTATCTGCCATTTTTCATGTAGATTGTTATTAATGCTCTTGCTATTTGATTTTCTATTTACCTTATTTTCATATTTTTTCTCCATCTTTATTAACTTTGTAATTGTCCATTGTTGCTTCCTAAAAAAAGGAAAAATAAACAAATCCCCTGGCTACTATAAACCGCTAACTACTTATGACCACCTTTGTGAATCATGATTTGGAGGTTCCAGTATTCGACTGGGGTGTACAAAGTTTAAAAGTCTTGCAACACTAGGTTATAGTCCAATAGGTTTATTTGGAAGCACTAGGTTTTAGAGCACTGCACCTCCTTCAGATGGTTGTGCAGTATAAGATCATAAGACACAGAATTTATAGCAAAAATTTAGTGTGATGCAACTGAAATTATATATCGAAAAAAGCTTGGATTGTTCAAGTCTCTCATTTTTCAGAATGACCATTTTGGTTTCAGTTCTTTCATATTTAAACCTAGAACTTTTTTTAAAAGTTACATTCTCAAGTGAAATTTAACAATAGGTGCCATGTCAGCTCAGATAATGCACTGAAGATGTGAGGTGCCCTCTGTGAGGCTGTCTGTGCACCAATGTTCAGACTGATTCTGTTCCTAAAAAAGGGATTTACAGAATCTTGAGAATGTGACTTTTTTTACAAAAAAGTTCTGGGTTTAAATATGAAAGAACTGAAACCAACATGGCCATTCTGAAAAATGAGACTTGAACAATCCAGGTCTTTTTTGATGTATAATTTCAATTGCATCATACTGTAAATTTTTGTTGTAAATTCTGTGTCTTACCACCACCACCTGATGAAGGAACAGCATTCTGAAATCTAGTGCTTCCAAATAAACCTGTTGGACTATAACCTGGTGTGGTGTGACTTTTAACTTGGTGAACCATGGATATTCATCCTTATCTCTAAGTTGTTCTTTGTGACTGGAATATATTTTTGCGTGTTGTGAAATATCCATTTAAATGTCCTCCAAAGCTCAGGCACTGTTTTCCCCTTCGATTATTTTGCCAACATGCTTTATTCAACTCATCTTTCCTACCTCTGTACTTGCCTTTTATTTAAGTTGAGGACGCTGGTTTGAGACCCAAATTGTTTTCTCTCAAGCTGAATTTAAAATTCTACCCTCTAAAGAATACCCTATCTTATTAATCCACACTCTTTACACATGGTTCTAAAATAGCCTGTTTGCAGGAAGGTTTTTAATGCCGTTCTATTATGCCTCCATCTTCTCCTGATTCATACTTGGTTCTACAATGATATAGCTCTTCAGTGATCTACAGATGACTCCCATCTATGGCTTCTTTGCCTGACTATTTCTTAGTTCCACAGAATCTGAATTCTCATCGTGGTCTGTGGCACCTATATCATTCTCAACATTGTCACTGATACCTTCCTTTATACCCCACCTCTGTTTCCTTTTTAGTTAACTAATAGTAATTATCTAATACTTGGATTCTTTCAAGCCTCCAGCAATATGTAAAAATATTGTTTATTTGAAGATTATCTAGAGATGAGTTTTGAAGACTTGGATATTTCACATGTTTGTCAGGTGTCGATGATGATTTGGGTGGCCTGGTTTCAGCTAATGCCATTCTGTTGAGAAACAGACTTTTGGATATCCTGCTAAAGTTATTGTATACTTCAAAAGAGAAAAACAGTGTTAATCCACAGTAAGTATTGCTGGAATTATAGTTTGCTGTAATTAATATATATCTATATATAATGTGCAATGTACACTGTCTACTGTCTAATTTTGTTACCTTGTACTGCATATCAAGTAAAAATCACACATTAATATTTGTGTGATCGCTGTGGGTGGATTTAAGTAGCTGTGGGAGAATTTCAAATTGAGGATAATTTTGACTATATAAAATATTTTTCAAGAATTTCTGCTTGTCGTCTTAGAACATTTAAGCAATGTTTTTTAACATCATTTTTTTTTCAGTTTAATTGTTCTTAACATATAAGAAAATTATAAATGTATGCTCCTTTCCTCAGTAACTAGTCACTTAGTCTGTTGTGTGCAGCAACAACAGAAATTTCACCTCCACAGTACATGTAAATACCAATTAGCAGCTTAGTACAGAGAAATTCTATTTTATTTTGTATGCAGCTGGCCAATCACTCTTCACCAGGGCCCGAGGTTGGTGGTTAAGTAATTTTGATGTTATTTGATATGTAAGGCTAAATGCTGTTCTTGCAATTGGATTTCTATTATGTTGTTAAAACTGCTTTCTACCCTATTTCTAGCCTGAAATGTTAGCTTACTTGATTAATTCTTCCCTTTCAAAACATACCTATAACAACAAACCCACAGAGCATGTGAAGAATTGGTGAAGATTTGGGGTTTTGACTGGCTTTTGATGTTCATGGAAGAGCACCTGCATCCCACTACTGTCACTGCAGCAATGCGAATTCTTGTTGTACTGCTGAGCAACCAGTCGATCCTTGCCAAGTTTAAGGAAGGGCTTTCTGGAGGAGGCTGGCTCGACCAGACTGACTCTGTTCTCACAAATAAAATTGGAACTGTATTAGGTATGTGTGAAATCTTACTGTTGCACAATGTTGCTGGTACATCTGGAATTTGCCTGTTTGCTTTCTGCATTATATAGGAGGCATTATGTTTTGTGTAGCTCCTCCCAAAAAATCAAATGTGACGTATCCATGGTGGAATCCTTCTCTTATTGGATGATTAATCAACGGTCAAACCAGTCCAGATAGTGAAACTTCAAATCATGTTATGGTTACTTAAGAATTTGAATTCAGATTATACAAAAAATGAAATCTGGAACTAAAAATTATGAAACTGTTTTAAGATCTTATTTAAACCTACATGGTTCTTTTGAGGATTTTGTTTTCTGGAAAGAAAACGGTCATCCTTGTCTGGTCTCAACTGTATATGCCTATAGTCCTACATCAATTTTCTAAGTCTGGAGATAAATGCCAGTGACCCGATATTCAAAACTTAAATAGTTTGCTGCTTTACTAAGGCACCTTCTCTGTACATAGAATACCATTTTATCACGAAAGTCTGGTATTCTAAACTGGTTTAAATTAATTATGTACAGCAATATAGTTGGGATGCCTTATAATTATTTTTCCAATGTCAGTTTGGTTTGATTGAGGAGGTGGCTATAAAATGCATGAGTTTTACCATATTTGCTGTGAAAATAAGTTCCTGAGCGGTACACTGAATATACAATAAGAAAACAAGAAATGTATTACATTTTCAAACACTTTATGGTAAAGAAGAAGGAACTGTAAACAAAATTTCACATGTACCTTTTGATAAATACTATTCAGGAAATACAGGAAACGTTTATAGTTTCTGAAGCCTTCAAGGTTTAGTGTATAATCCAGCCTGACATATCACTTTTAAACTGATAGATGTTGTATGCCATCTTTTACATGATGCTTTAAACCAAAGAAATTCTCTCTGCCTGTTTAGGTAGATATATTGGATCTGTGTGGAGGATTTCTATTGGTATGGTGACTTGAAGTTATCCCGCAATATCAAAACCATATTAAACTTCTTCATCTTGCTACTTGTGTCTTTCCCATTCCGACTCATCCTTGAAAACTATGGGCCTTGCTAAAAGCAAATTCCTGTAGGACTTTCCTATATTGCACCTAAAAATAATTCATTGACTGTTTAGCATTTAGGGCTATCCTCAGGCTGGGAAAAGCGCTGTATTAATGGATGTTCTTATAAATTGGTAGCAATTCTACAAGGGTATTGCTTGCAGTTTGGAGTGGTGTAGAAGCCCTGTCTGATGAGAAAAAACTGTTTGCTTTCAATGCTGATTTATTTGCCTAAATTGCAGCAGTATCATTTTAATCTATTAAACGATTAATCTAAAACAATTGAATTGCGCCGCAATTGTGACAGGATATCAGTTTCCAGTAGCTTCAATACTTTAAGTACTGAAGGTGGGATTTGCATGCATGACGATTGACTGTTCAGGCTGTCTGTTTAAAGGCTGATATTAATGCAGTTCTTGAGTTCCTGGGTAACATATGCATGTGGTCATCCTAACTGTTTTTAATCCCATTCCTGCCTCTCCAGCACTGAGGTGTGGATATGTAAATTTAAAGGCCCTACCCAAAAGGATCTTTGCTCAACATACAGCAGTACAACCTGGGCAATGTTCAGGTTTGGGCTGATAAGTGGCAAGTAACATTCACGCCACTCAAGTGCCAAGCCACGACAGTCACTGGACTCAATACTGCCTCTGCTTTCTCCCCATAGATAATGCCAGGACTGCTGAGTTTTACCAGCATTTTTTTTGTTTTTGGCTAGAAATTCTGTGACCAGTAACATGCCTTCTTTTTCCCTTGTGCGCCTCTACGATGTTGGTCAGAAGACAATTAGACATATGACTGGATGAATGCAGCTCCAACTACACACTAGAAGCTTGACACTTTCCAAAACCAAACAGCACACTTGATTAACATTCCATTCACTCCTTTAACCAACAATGAACAGAGACCAGAGTGTGTATCATCTACAAAATGCACTGCAGTAACTCATCAAGGCTCTTCTGACAGCATCTTCAAAAAATAATTGATCCCTTGAAGACAAGGGTGGCACATGTTTGGTACACCACCACCTGCAAGTTCCTCAAAGTCATACATTGTCCTGACTTGGAACAGTTTTTGCTATTCCTTAACTGTCACTGAGTAATTTTGAAAATCCCTTTCTGACAGCACTGAGTGGCCCTATACCTCAAGAACTGCAGCAGTGCAAGAAGGCAACTCATCACTGTCTCTTCTAGAGCAATTAAGAGCTTTGTCCCATGAACAAATTTAAAAAGTTACCTAACTGCTAAGATATGACATAAAACTCTTCTTGCTTCAGACTAAATGCAAGTAAGATAATTTGCAGCATAATTTAAAACAATTTAAATTTTCTTTATGATGCTGTGCAGTCATGTTATGTTGATTAGAAGTCACGTTACCTTTCACTGAAGAGGTTATTTTTTAATGCAAAATTATTGTAACAACTGATTTTTATCTAACAATATTTGTAACTTGTCATTTTTAGGTTTCAATGTTGGCAGAATTGCTGGTGGTAGATCAACAGTGCGTGAGATAAACCGTGATGCTTGTCACGTCCCTGGTTTTTATATTCTTCAGTCATTCTTACCCAAACATACCAATGTGCCTGAACTATATTTTCTGTTGATGGCCCTTTTCCTCCAACAGCCAGTTACTGAACTGCCAGAAAGCCTCCAGGTATGTAATTCATATAATTTTATTCTTTATTAATTTTTAAAAGTTTGGGTGCCATTTTGTTACTTCATTTAAATTCATTGAATACATTTAAGGGTCTAACGCATTAATATGGAATAACATGATTTTTCCCATTCCAACCTGAAGTTGAAAATGTAGAAGTGGGGAAGTAGTCTTATTTTATCCAATTTTGAGACCATTTGGTTCACAAATGTATTTAAAGAATTAAAACAATTTTACAAGTAATAAAATGGAGTAAGAATGGCAAATTATTTTCAACCAATGCAATTGAATGCTTTGTCACTTTAAACTATGACATATTAGAGTAGATTACTTAGTGTGGAAACAGGACCTTCGGCCCAAAAAGTCCACACCGACCCCCTGAAGAGCAACCCACCCACCCACCCCCCCATATTTACCCCTTCATCCTAACACTACAGGCAATTTAGCTTGGCCAATTCACCTAACCTGCACATTTTTGGACTGTATGTTTAATAATTTTAGCTGCTTTGTTTCAAGTCTAGATATAATATTTTTTACACCTGTTTTTATAATACAGCATCAGTTTCATTCTATTTTATCCCATTGGTGATGGCTGACTTGAATCTTGAGATGCTTTATCCTATAAGCTACAGGAACACAAGTGACTCACTGTTTCATATTGTTCATATTTAGTGTTAAACGTCTGCAGCAAACTGTTTTGCTGCTAATAGGTGCTATTTTGTGGAGGTGTTGAGGTCTCAGCTGCTGGCTAGACAGTTGGACAGATCTCCGCATTGCCTCATTTGAGGAAGGCCTGTAGCAATTTGTGCCATAGCCTAGTAGCTGGATGACTTCTGGGCTGAAGGATACAAATGAATGTCCTGCTACCAAGAACTACCAGCCAATGGTAAACCAGCAGCATTTCCAGGGTGACGATGGTTGCAGCTGGTGATTCACTAACCCCAGGCCTCTGAGGATGCACACAGGCACAAGTGAGTGATAGCAAAGAAGAAAGCAGTGCGGCAAGCAAGGAGAAGAGTTGGTAGCTTGACCCATTCCTTCCCAATGTCCGATCCTTCAATGAGACCTCTGGGAAACATGCCAGAGTCAACTTGTCACTGTGTTGTGAATCACACCATCTGTTTTTGAGTTAGTGTGTTTCTGCTTTGTTTATAGCATTTTGAACATTGAGAATCTGAAAGATTCAAACAAACTACTTTCTCAGGATGACTTTAAATTAACGAGTGATGGCTTACCTCTATCAAAAAAAACCAATTAGGTCAATATTTAATGATTATTCTGGACCTTGGAAATTCAAATCTTTGAAATCAGCTGATGAAAATTATAACTTAAGAATACGCTGCTAAGAAGATCATATTGGCAATGAAAGAAAGTGGAGCAGACTGAGAATTGTGGCAGCATTCAGAAGTCAATTTTGGAGCTGCTTCTATATTTATGAAATCAAAACAAAAGTTGATTTTTTTCCATTTTTGTTCGTATAGATTGGAAATTATATCAATTTCCTGTCCTAGCTGTGGGCCAGGTGCTGATACCTGGGGTTAGGTTGAAGGTCAGGTGACACTTTTGCTTTGATGTAGCTCAGTGGGTTAAAGGGCATCTTCTGCACTGTATGATTCTACAATTTAGTCTCATTTAGAAAATCTGGAGTTATTTTAGTGCTGATTTCACATCAATAGTGTAGATGAAGTACAATGGGGTAGGTCAGCTATTGCCATTTTGCCAATAAGTATTTGGATTCGTAAACAAACTTGATGGATTTTCTGAAGAGTCTTTTGAAATTCTGAGAAATAATTTAACGAGCACCTTCACTACAAGTTACCATAATTTTCTACTCCGAGATATGATACATGTTTTTTAAGTTTAGATAGAAGTACTTTCAACCATGCATTCTTCTAATCTCAAGTAGTTAACATACATTCATGCCTGGTTTTCTACATTTTACATCCACAAACGTGAGGTCATCCAGAACTCTACTGACTGTCTTAACTTGCGACAAATCCCCTATTACCCTGTGCTCACCAAGTTACGTTGATTCACAGTCAAATAAGGAGTTGATTTTAACATTTTCATCCTTATTTTTAATTGATTCTTCCTTCACTATCACAGTAATATTCACCAGCCTCAGCCTTCAGACATTTATTTTTGTTCTATTTATTTGATTTTATTGTCATGTGTACTCATAAGTGCAGGAGTACAGTGAAAAGTGTATAATGTCACCACACGAGGTGCCATCTTGGGTACAAGTGCCTCAGCACAGGATCATAACAACGTAGAAAGAAAAAACAAACTTAAACAGTACAATAATTATAGTACAATGTAAAGCAGCCAAAATACAGACATCTGGTTGTTCTAATTCTTTGTCTTTTGTCCACCTCCCACAATTTTCATTGAATCATTGACCCTCAGTTGCCTGCCCCCAACTCTGGAATGTTCTACCAACAACTCATTGCCCCTCTCTGTTTGCTCCTTTAAAACGCCTGTTAAAATTTAACTTTTTGTCATCTCAGTTAATTTCTTCTTATATTGCTCCAAATAATACTTGGTTTTCTAATGTCCCTGTCCACGGTCTTGGGAAATTTTATTATGCTAAATCTGTTATATCAATACAAATTGATATTGTTCCTTCTGTCACTTGTCTATCAAACTAAAATATGGTGAGGCAACACGATCCCTTTTTAAAACGTGTAGTTTTGTAATTAAATATATTGATATAAAAGCAAATTTCTAGTATTACCATTGCATAATACAGCAAATAATTCCCAGTACTTGAATAATCCATCAGTGCTAAATTTATCTATCAATACAGAATCTGCTGGTCTGAATAAAATGGTTCTTTCAAATTTGAGGGTAACTCCCTCTCATGTAGAACTGTAGCAAAACAGCCTGTAAATTTTGCAATTGTAGCATAATACTGCAACATATAAGAAAAAATAGTTCAAATGGTAACTGGGTATCTTTCCACGTGCTTTCTTAATACAGTTTGATTTGGATTCTATCTGGACATTTATCTTCGGTGTTCCTGCTTCCAGTGGAACAGTAGTTGCATCAGTTCACACAGTATGCTCAGAATCTGCTTTTCTATTGTTGGGAATGCTGAGGAGTATGCTCAATCTTGTAAGTATATACAAATCAAATTCAGCTTATTAACTGTATAAAGACTTAGATGAAATTAATTGTGAAAGTAAAACCTTGCTATTCAATGTTACTTGAAAGCAAAGAACACATTTCCACTTCAATTGGTCTGAAATCTACAAAAACCTATCTAATCTAAACTACATTGAAATTAAAAAAATTCTACACATGCTTAGTGATGTATTTAGCGTCAAATTAAGTTAGACATGAAAATGAAGGACTTGTTTTGTCTTGACCTTAACATATTGTATCTTCCTATAGCCCTGGCAGTCTGAAGAGGAAGGTTCTTGGCTTAGAGAGTACCCAGTCACTTTGATGCAGTTTTTTCGTTACTTATATCACAATGTTCCAGATTTAGCTCCACTTTGGACAAGCCCAGATTTCCTTTGTGCTTTTGCAGCAACAGTCTTTCCTTTTAACATCAGACCATATTCAGAAATGGTGAGTCTTTAATTTATGCTAAATTACTTAGCATAATTGTGAGTCATTTGCACAAAGTTCTGAGAAGTGAATTAAATGAAAAATGGATAATATTGTGAAAAGTACTTTGTTTGATTTTGCACATTATTAATGTCTGTCTCTGTCAAACTGGTCTTGGTATTTGAGATGTATGGATGAAGAACAAAATGTGGATGAGGGACCTAATTGGCTATAAAGAAGTCAACTGTGTTAAACAAGACTGGAAAGAGGGGCTTTGACCAATTGAGCTGTTGTCTAAGTGGCCAAGACTGAGGATGGTTTTTAAAGTGCATTATGAAGATCACAAATTTTGATTGTACTATTCACAAGTGAAATGCTTTAATAGCATCACCTCCACTGCCATTTAGTTAATTCCTTGAAACTGAGTGCTTAAGGTGATTTGATGAAGGAAGTGGCATTTTTGCTGTCATTAGGATATCTAGCCACACTCTTAACTTAGCTGCATTTTGTATATTTTTATGTTGTTAGCATGGCATAAACTTCAAAAATATCACAATTTCTAATTGCACTTTTGTCCCAGAATGACACGGCTTGAAACTTATCATTGGTTTCGATGCCCTGTTTTACTATGTAAACTTTAAATTGTCTATGATTATCTGTTGCTTGTGATTGTTGTCATAAATCACCTGTTGACTTGTTAATAAAATGTGGAAAAAGCTGAAACTAGTTGCAAGTTTGTTTTTAGATTAGATTATTTACAGTGTGGAAACAGACCCTTCGGCCCAACAAATCCACTCTGACCCTGAAGAGTGACCCACTCAGACCCATTCCCCTACATTTGCCCCTTCACCTAACACTACGGGCAATTTAGCATGGCCAGTTCACCTAACCTGCACATTTTTGGACTGTGGGAGGAAACCCATGCTGACACTGGGAGAATGTGCAAACTCCACACAGACAATTGCCTGAGGTGGGAATTGAACCCGGGTCTCGGGCGCTGTGAGGCAGCAGTGCTAACCACCGAGCCACCCACTGCTTTGGGCGAGCAAAACTTGCACTCAGTTTGATCAGCGCAGCAGGTCAGGCAGCATTCAAGGAGCAGAAGAATCGACGTTTCGGGCATAAGCCCTTCTTCAGGAATTCCACAACCCCCCCCCCCGGTTGATTCCTATTCTCTGCAGTTTGACTAATTGCTTCCTACTTTCCCAGGTTCGATTCCAGCTTCGGGTGACTGTCTGTGTGGGTTTCCTCTGGGTGCTCCGGTTTCATCCCACAGTCCAAAGATGTGCAGGTCAGGTGAATTGGCCATGCTAAATTGCCCGTAGTGTTACGTGCGTTAGTCAGAGGGAAATGGGACTGGGTGGGTTACTCTTCGGAGGGTCGGTGTGGACTTGTTGGGCCGAAGGGCCTGTTTCCACAATGTAGGTAATCTAATCTAATCTTGATAAAGTCTTATTACACCACTTTGAGGACTGATGAGATTTCTTATCTGCTACATTTTCACTTTAATTCTGGCTATTGACATGCCCAGATCTGTAACCTTAGTTTAAATTGATTTTCTGGCCCTTGATTTCCTTTGCTGTAACTTTGCCACATTGAGTATGCCCACTGTTCTGTAAAGATTTTATCTGAGCTGCAAGTACTTTCTAACATTTTCACTTTCCATTTGTTGTACTGTTGTATTCTTTTTGGATTTAACCGGCGATTTAACTTCACTCAAGGAGTGTCCAACATCTGTTCACTTTACGTTGAATGCCAAATCAGGACTGCTCCTATTTGCTAGTAATTAATTCCCTTTCTTCAGGGAGCTCTTAACTCCCTGCCGCAAAGCATCTTTTCCCAAGTCAGAATGCTTTTCCTTTGATTATAGATTATTCCTTGTTGAATCTTCCCAAGAAGGTTTCTTCTGTAATGTTTTTAAGTGTTCAGCTCTTCCATATTGTTGACTCTCCTCATGAGCAGGCTGAGTCTAAAGATGCTGGAAATACCATGACCTGCATCACTGCCAATGAATACTAAGAGGTGGTTAAATTGAATCCACACTGTTGCTCACAGTATTGGATGTACAGTCTTCACTGCTGATCACCTTTTGTGTGTGAGACTGTCTGGAGTGTTGTTCAAAATGGGTTACATTTGTTGCCATCATCTTTTATGGTATGGAATTACTGGACCCAATTGGTCAGGTGTGGTGAAGGAAAACACTTGCTTGTCCAATGAGAATATCTTATCTTAAGCAAGATATACTTTATTACTTGTCATGCACTGAGTGTGCAAGTCTCACTGAAAGGATGGACATTGCATATATGAGAGGAACCTCAATAATAGGTCTTAATCCTTTTGAGATCGTGGGCTGGTCCACCCAGAGGTTCACAAGACAGCTTCACACTGAGGTGGTGCTTATGCCTCAGGTCCATATACAATAAAGTCACATTCCAAATCTGTTCCCATTTACTCAGACCTTCATGGTTGCACCCTTTCAGTCAGGTTTCTGTTGCAGCCACCATATTGAAACGCAAATATTATATGTGATTGTGACAAAGTTGAACTCCTTTTCACCTTTCTTGACCTGTCAACAACTATTGATGTGTTTGACCGCACTATCCTCTAACTGCTTCCCACTATTGACCAAGTTGATGTAACTACTCTCATCTGGTCTGTTCTTACCTATTTTTCATAGCAAGGGATTCACTTGTAATGGCTCTCTTCCAGCTCTTAGAATAATGTCTCTGGTTTCATTGACCTTATACTTTGTCGCTTTTTTTGTTGTCATATCCCTGCTTCTCCTTAACCATTTGAAGGCAAGGTGTTAGTTTTCACTTATTGGACTGCTTGGACATGCTGGAAGGGATTCAACAGAAATTTCCTCTCGTTAAATATTAAGACTGAAGCCAGGGCTTTTGGTTGCCATTCAGAACTCTGTGCATTGGCTACTGGCTCCATTCCTGTTCTAGACCATAGTGTGGGATTAAATGTCACATTTGATCCCAAAATATGTTTTTGGCCTTGTATTCATGCAATCATTGAGCTAATTTCCACCTCTGTAATACATCTGCTGAAATGTACTCCTTACTCTTCTTCCATATACTACTCTACATAAACTTGAGGTTATTCACAACTTTGCCATCCAGGTCATAACTATGAGCAAGTCCCATTCACCACACTTCTATGCTCACTGACCTACATTCATTCTCAGTCAAGCAACACAATCGGCAGAATTTAATGTAGGTGATGAGAATCTTGCCTGTTGACTATGAAGCAAACAAAAAACCTTGTATCTCCTTTTTTACAAAAGATCCAACTGATTAAGTGCTAATTATTCACCACTGCATAGCAGTGTGCCTTCACCCAAAACCGAGGATCACAGGGACAGAAGTCCCATTGACAATGATCACAGATCAGCAGCTCTTCTTTGCTCAGTAATGCCACTGGGGAGTTAGCAGCTGCTCCTTGTAATGCATTCACCAACACCCAGGATTGTTAGAGGATCCAAACCACAAGTAAAGTCATGGCAAGAGGTAGTCAAGGAATGCAGGTTATTGGAGGGGGAGCAGAAAACATGACAGGTGACTTTCATGAGGTCCTTCTGCTGATACCATGTATTGCAATTGGGTATATGAGAGATCTCTTTGGTAACCCGCAAGCATAAAAAAAGAAGCCTCTGCCCAGATATTTGCTCAGTTATGGTGAGTAATTGGTGAGGAGTCAGGACGATCATCCATGAGCTGTCCTGCCATATCCTTAAATAAGGCAAAGGCTGGAAGGTGACAGGTGCTCACTGGGTATCCTTTTCTCCAATTAAGTGCCTCCAGCCACTAAACTTGTTGCAGGGGAGAGCATTAAGTATGCTTGATTTTGTTTTCAAATCTGTCTGTGGAGTTGCCCCTCCCTATTACTGAATTTCCTCCACACAATCTTCTGCTCCATCTGTACTCCTCTAATTCTGGCCTTTTGTTCCTCCCAAATTGTAAATACTGCACAGTTGGTGGCCTTTAATTTTCCTAACTTTTGGAATATCCTTACTCACTTTCTCACTTTCATCCCTTAAGCATACAATATAACCTACGTTTTAGACCCAACCTTTGGTTGTGTAACCTGATATCTCCTTATGTCGCTCAATATCATACTTTGTTTTGTAATATTTCTGTGATTTGCTTTGGGATGTTTTATTACTTTAAAAAGTACAATGTATCTGTAAAGTTGCTTTTCTAAAATGGGATGTTTTTTAGGTGACTGATCATGATGATGATGTCGGCTCTCCTGCTGAAGAATTCAAGGCATTTGCAGGTGATACAGGCATGAATAGGAGTCAATCAGAATATTGTAATGTCGGGGCGAAGACCTTCCTCACCAACCACCCTGCCAGGAAGTTTGTATTTGACTTCATGCGTGTCCTTGCGGTAGAAAATTTATGTCTTGCACCTGCCAGCAAACAGACTACTCTCATAGACCTGCTATTAGAGGTAGGTGTTGATCAACCTGAAATAATACATGTGTAAATGATTTTTCTCACTATTTGTCTATTTTCTTGACCAAAAGGTCAAGATATTCATCTTAATCAGTAATTCATCTCCATGAACAGATGGTGAGAGGACTTGATCAAAATATACATTCTACTATTTTATAAACTAATCTCTGGTTAAAAACAATTGAGGTTCCTTGAAAGGAAGGATCAGTGTCAGGTTGATTTTAAAAAAAGTGGCGTAAGTACAGAAAACAGTGAGTCATAATAACTTATTGATTTTCACTTTGGAGGATGGAAAATTATACTTAACCCCCAGGGTTCAGTTCTGAGACACTGCTTTTTGTCCATGACCAGGATATTAAAATACAGAGAAGAACTTAAAAATTTGCCAATGATACCTTGCAGCCTGAAAGATTGCATTGGATGCTTCTGGTTTCCATGTCTCCATCGTAGCTGTTCTGATGATGCAGTTGTCCATGTCAGCACCTTTTGATATGTCCTTTTCCCCCCCCCCTTCAGCCAAAGACTGAACTACCTAACTGTGGTTGACAGGGTCCTCAGCCACATCTAATCCATTTCCCACACTGTTGCTCTGCTGCCTAGACAATGATGAGGTTTTCCTGTCCTCACCTTTCACCTTGCTGTCTTCCATATTTAAGGTATTATCAAATTTGATGTATGCCACCCCACCCCTCTCCTCAGGATTCAAAGGGGAGCATTCCTTCTGCAATAGCATGATTCAGTGCTTAATCACTTCAAAATCATTTTCAGTGGCACCTTTCCATGTAAGCACAGGTGATGTCATATCTGCCCTTTTAGTTCCTCTTTCCTCACCATCCAAGGCTCAAACACTGCTTCCGGGTGAAGCATCGGTTTTCAAATACTTCTTTTTCAATTTGCTAAACTGCATTTACTGTTTGTGGTGTGATCTTCTCCACATTGGGGAGACAGACACTAATTGGATGACTGCTTTAATTGTTGACTAATTCCACTCGGTCCACAAGCATGCTTAGTTATTTGCAATTTAATTCCCTAGCTTTCTCTCTCATTAACAGCTTTCTTTGACCATTAACTGAGTCAAATTCCTGAAACTGCCTCCTGAAAGGCATTGTGGGTCTACCTAGATCTAATGGAATGCAGTGGTTCAGAAAAATAACTCGCCACAATATTATCAAGTGCAACTAGGAGTTGGCAAAAAAAATGTTGGCCTAGCCAATTAAATCCTCATCCCATTAATAAATAATGAAAAAGGCTATTCCATTGGTACTGAGGGTCAAAGAAGCACATTTTTTCTAATAAGCACTTCCACAGACACCTGGACTCAAAACTGAGTTCAGCTATTTTGAGGCTGGAATTATTTTTCTGTCTCACTGCACTACCCCATGCTGTTTTTCCTTTCCCTTCCCAACCATCACGACCACCAGCCACCACTAAAATTACAGACTTCTTTCTTAACTTTGCTGCTTGTTGCTTTAGGGGAGCAGCTGCTTGTTATTTTGCCATTCACACCTTTCGGTCCCATCTTTAAACTCTTGTTATATTGTCACTCTCTTTGGTTATTTCCAGCAATTCCCTTGTAATTGCAAGGAGCACATTCTGAAACTGATCAGCAAGCAAGTTATAATAAACTTGGTGTTGCATAATGTGACAGGATTAATTCACAGCCTCAGGGTAAAGGCACACCTAGATAAATGTGACAAAAATATGATTGAGTTTTGCATCCTGTTTGAAAGGGATTGGTTGCAGGACTAGTATGTTAAGCTTACATAAAGGCAACTATATAGGGCGTGGAGGCTGAGCTAGTTGAAACTGAATGGACATACAAGGCTAGAGGATACGTTAGTAGAGAGAGTCAGATGTTTAGGGAATATTCCCCACAGAATATTCAAAATAAATCTACTCCTACTGTAATGAAAAGTCCTAAAAGAAGGACCCACCATCTGCAGTGAATTCAAGAAATTAAGGAAAGTATCAAAATGAAAGAGAAAAAATTAGTAACTGAAAAGTTGAGCAGTAGGTCAGATTGATTAGAAATTTAACAAATGCCAGACAATGACTTAAAGGCTTATCAGAATAAAGGCATTAAGAGTTTGAAAGGAAATTAGCTAAAAACATAAGAATGGACAGCATGAGTTTCTGCTAGATGAGTGCTAATCCTCTAGAGAGTGAGAATGAGGAGTTACTCGTAGATAATAAGGAAATGGTGGATGTATTGAAGACAGAAACAAAGTAGTTTTCATTACAGAAAATACAAAAAGCATTTGGGAGGGAGAAAGGAATTTAGTGAATTGAGTTCTGAGGAAGGTTCACCCGACTCGAAACGTTAACTCTGATTTCTCTTCACAGATGCTGCCAGCAATTTCTATTTTTATTTGGAATTTAGTGAAATGAAATCAACAGGGAAGAGGTATTAGATAAACCCATTGGGCTGTGGGCTGGCATGTCTCAAGATCCCAGACATACCTAATTTAGGGTCTTAAAAGACTTGGTCAGTGAGGTAGATGATGTGCTGGTGTTGTTTTTCCAGAACTTCCCTCTGTTCAGGAAAAGTTCCATCAGACCAGAAAATAACAAATATAACCCCTGTACTCAAGAAGAGAGGGAGATAAAAAGGGTGCCAAAGGCCAGTTAACTTGCCATTTGTCATGAGGAAGCTGTTAAAATTAACTGTAAAAATACAACTATCGGCTTGGATAAGTTCAAGGTAATTGTGAAGCAAAAGTTGTATTTAACCAATTTATTAGACTTGTTTGATTTAGTTAATGTGCTGTGGATGAAGGATAGCCAGTAGATGTACTGTAGTTCAGTTCCCACAAAATATTTGGCAAGATTTTACATCAAAGAAAAATTCTAGAGGAAGACCCACATTTTGTGGTTATCTAAACAAGTTAAGAAAGGCATCAAATGTAAAGAAAAAGTCTATTATGGAAAATAAAGGATCATAGTGTCAGGAGTAACATTAGCCTGGATAGTGTGGTTAGTGGTTAGCACTGTTGCCTCACAGCGCCAGAGACCCGGGTTCAATTCCCGCCTCAGGTGACTGACTGTGTGGAGTTTGCACGTTCTCCCCGTGTCTGCATGGGTTTCCTCCGGGTGCTCCGGTTTCCTCCCACAGTCACAAAGATGTGCAGCTCAGGTGAATTGGCCATGCTAAATTGCCCATAGTGTTAGGTATAGGGGTAAATGTAGGGGTATGGGTGGGTTGCGCTTTGGCGGGTCGGTGTGGACTTGTTGGGCCGAAGGGCCTGTTTCCACACTGTAATGTAATGTAAGAAGATTGACTAGCAGTAAACCAAATATACATCAATATGTACTGATTGACAGGATGAGATGATGGAGTCCTGCAGGGATCTGTGTTAGTGCCTCAATTTCTTACAATTTCTATCAGGGCTTCAGATGAGGGGAGTAACCACATGGTAGTTAAATTCACAGATGACCAAAAGATAGGAAAATATGCTGTGAAGAACTAGGAGCAGGAGAAGGCTATTCAGCCCTTTGAGCCCTCACCACCATTCTATATAATCATAGCTGATCCCATTTCGACCTCTTCTGCACGTTACTTCTTGCTCCCCAAAACCCTCCAAACTATAACTTATTTTTAAAAAATCTGTTTATTTCCTCCTTAAATTTACTCACTGTCTCGGCATCCACCTCACTCTAGGGTAGAGAATTCCACAAATCCATGACCCTTTGAGAGAAGTAATTTCTCTTTATCTCTGTTTTAAACCTTCTACCCTTTATCCTAAGATTGTGATCTTTCATTCTAGATTGCCCCACAAGAGAAAACAGCCACATGGTGCCTACTTGGCCAATTGCCTATAAGTGTAGGGTCAGAGATCTACATCACAGAAAGAAGCTGTTTGGCCCCTCATGTTCTCATTGCAACCATCTAACTATTCCAATCCCATTTATCAGTGCTTGGCCCGTAGCCTTGTATATCTTGGCATCTCAAGTGCACATTTGAATACTTTTTAAATATTATGATGGTTTCTGCCTCTACCACCCTATAGGCAATGAGCTATTCTATACCTCCATTACACCTCTTGTTCTTCTAAACTCTAGACAGTATGGGCTGAAGCTCCTCAATATCTCTTAATTAGATAAACCCTTCATGTGGGAATGAATCTCCGTGCTAAACTGCCTCCAATACTACTACAATCCTCCCCAAATAAGGGGACCAAAATTATACATAGTGCTCTAGGTGTGGTCTCATTATTGCCTTGTACAGTTGCAGCAACATTTCCCTACTTTTATATTTTTTAACCCTTTTCCATTAAATGCCAAAATTCTATTTACCTGCTGTGTATTACTCAGACAGCTAATGACTGCAGAAATCCGAGTTATTGAGGGGTTTAGTTGCTCAAATACATCAGTTATGAAAAGCTGGCATACAGGTACACCGCATGATCCAAAAGTCTGATGGGAGACTATCCTTTATTATAATTGGAATTAAACATGAAAATCTGGATGATACACTTCAGTTAGACAGGACATTGGTGAGTCTACGTCTCAAATATTGTGTGCAGTTTTACCTCCTCATTTAAGAAAGGATGGAACTGCAATCAAGGCAGTTCAGATACTTGTGAATTAAAGAAGTCAAATGTTTTCACATGTAGATGGGAAAGTGGGATCTGAACACAAACCAATCACCATGTTCACATTGAATGGCTTAAGGGTTGAATGTGTACTTTTGTTCCATTTTTGTATGTTCATATATTGTTTAATATCTCTTATCTTCTGGCCTATCACAAACCTCCCTGATTTTCTTCTTCTTGTCACGCCTTTAACAGCTATTATGT
This sequence comes from Chiloscyllium plagiosum, assembly GCF_004010195.1. NCBI lineage: Eukaryota > Metazoa > Chordata > Chondrichthyes > Orectolobiformes > Hemiscylliidae > Chiloscyllium > Chiloscyllium plagiosum. The sequence continues at coordinate 123,530,980 of NC_057710.1, forward strand.
CTCTCAGTTTTAGCTGTTCTGTTCAACAGTTGCAACTTGAAATATCGATTCTGTTTGTCTCTCCACAGAGTATTGCCAGCACTTCTATTTTTGTCCAATACATTCTCTGTATACTTTAAGATTAAACAGTGGTTTCATTCTCAACCATAACTGTGGAGCGTGCTTTATTGAAAATAAGGTTTAACAGGATTATAGTGTCAAGCAAAGTAATAGAGATTCTTAATGTAGACTTTTCTTTGCTGTTGTCAAGGCCTCACCTGACAGATCAACACGAGCTCAGCAAAAAGAATTCCAAACTTGCATCTTAGACAGTGTGATGGATCATTTATTGGCAGCAGATGTTTTGTTAGGTATGTCTGACTACCTTCAGATAATGGTGTGGAAGAAAAAGTATCATACTTGTGAAAATTCCAGTAAAATGTTCCGATGAACTGTTGAATCAATACTATCAGATTATTTTGTATAATGATTTTATTGGCTTTACTAGTTATTATGTAGAGTTGCTTGCATTTGATATGTATACTATTTAGTTTTTTTGTGAAATGAGAACATCTATAACAATACAAATCCTACGATAGGTGCCAGTAATAATAATACTAGTGCGGTGCTTACACATGGATGGGAATCTGAGATTTAGTGATCACAAATATTGCGAAAAAACAACATTTAAAACAGATTACCATTGTAGCTGATCTGCATAACCTATTACTTTTAGGGTGTAGGTTTGTTCGTTGAGCTGTAGGTTTGAAATCCAGACGTTTCGTTATCTGGCTAGGTAACATCATCAGTGGCGAACTCCAAGTGAAGCGAAGCTGTAGTCTCCTGCTTTCTATTTATATCTTTTTCCGAGATGGGGTTCCTGGGGTTTGTGGTGATGTCATTTCCTGTTCATTTTCTGAGGGGTTGATAGATGGCATCTTGATCTATGTGTTTGTTTATGGCATTGTGGTTGGAGTGCCAGGCTTCTAGGAATTCTCTGGCATGCCTTTGCTTAGCCTATCCCAGGATAGATGTGTTGTCCCAGTCGAAATGATGGTTTTTTTCAATCCGTGTGTAGGCCTATGAGGGAGAGAGGGTCGTGTCTGTTTGTGGCTAGCTGGTGTTCGTGTATCCTGGTGGCTAACTTTCTTCCTGTTTGTCGTGTTTGTGGCAGTTCCTTGCATGGAATTTTGTAGATGACGTTGGTTTTGTCCATGGGATGTACTGGGTCTTTTAAGTTTGTTAGTTTTTGTTTGAGAGTGTTGGTGGGTTTGTATGCTACTAGGATTCCGAGGGGTCTTAGTAGTCTGGCTGTCATTTCTGAAACTTCTTTGATGTATGGTAAGGTGGTTAGGGTTTCTGGCTGTGTTTGGTCTGCTTGCCGTGGTTTGTTCTTGAGGAATCTGCGCACAGTATTGTTTGAGTATCCGTTCTTCTTGAATACGTTGTATAGGTGGTTCTCCTCTGTTTTCCGAAGTTCGTCTGTGCTGCAGTGTGTGGTGGCTTGTTGGACTGGGACAACACATCTATCCTGGGATAAGGTAAGCAAAGGCATGCCAGAGAATTCCTAGAAGCCTGGCACTCCAACCACAATGCCTTAAACAAACACATAGATCTCAATGCCATCTATCAATCTCTCAGAAAATGAACAGGAAATGACATCACTACAAACCGCAGGAACTCCATCTAGGAGAAAGATATAAATAGAAAGCAGGAGACAACAGCTTCGCTTCACTTGGAGGTCGCCACTGATGATGTTACAGGTAACAAAACATCTGGATTTCAAACCTACAGCTCAGCGAGCAAACCTACACCCTAAATCTCAACCTGAGCTACAAACCTTCACACACCTTGCAAAAACCTATTACTACATTTGTTTTTAGATATTTAATTGCTGGCAGTCCGTTTTTGGCAATTTCAAATAACTGCTCACACTTTCAAGCAAAGTCTCTAGCTAGATATTATCTATACCCAAACCCGCAAACATTATCATCTAGAAGGACAAGGACAATAATACGTAGGAACGTGTTGGTTCACTCACAGGCCACTTGCCGTAATGACTTAGAAATATATCACCATTCCTTCAGTGTAACTGTGTCAAAGTTATTGGATCTCCCTTACAGAATTGTGGGGGCACCTACAGAAATGAACAGCAGCAGTTCGAGAAGGCAGTTCCATCACCATCTTCTCAAGGGCAATCAGTGATAGGGAATCAATGCTAGCCCCATCAGCAACGCTCACATCTGTGGATACTAAAACTGTTTTTAACAGGTCAACACACAGACGCTTTGATTTTGCAAACTATTCCAGGCAATCTTAAAAACTGAAAGATTAAATGATGCTGGTAGTTCTTCATTACATTGATTTTTATTCATTATTGGGTGTGGTAATTTCTACTATGAGCTGATAAGATTCAATCTCAAATTTTGTTTTTTTAATCTTGTGAATTGGTTGTATGTACATTTTTGTCTCTCATAAATGAATTTAGGACATTTCCTGAAATGATTATTGTAGTTCTGATACTGGAAATTCAAATTGTCCTGTGATCATGATCATATGCAAAGTATCAGACTGCACTTTTTAATGAGGTTAATAAAAAGTGCTGCTCTATTGATTAAAAATGAACCAAAAAATGCAGTGATAAATGTCCTGATACTTTATATGAGAATGTCACATTAATATCCAACGAGGGAAATTTTTAACACAGCAATAGATGAAATTAGTGTTCTAAAGTTATTGAGGAAAACTATAATTTTAAACTCTCACTTCAGATTGCACCCTTCTTAAAATAAAAAGTTGCTACTCATAAAGTGAAATGCATAACTAAAACCTAAAATCTTCATAGAAATAGTGGACTAATTCATTTTAAAAGTTATGCAGTATACTTTTGTAATTGCCATACTCATTTTGTAGTTTAACAGACCATTTTTATGCTTCACAAATGTTTCAGGTGAAGATGCAACACTACCAATTACCAGTGGAGGAAGTTACAATATATTAGTGAACAATGTATTTTACTTCACACAACGACTCGTGGACAAGCTTTGGCAAGGCATGTTCAGCAAGGAATCCAAACTTGTGGTTGACTTTATTGTTCAGCTGATAGGACAGGTGAGTTGATAGCATGAATGAGTCTCAAGAAAAATGAAACTGACTTTTCATAATATTAAAATGGTAATTTATAATTATGTATAAAGTAGAATTCTGGACATTCATTGGATGTCAGTCAACATGACGTAATAGCCCAGAACTTGCTGCAAGTTAAGGAACAAACCAGTAACCTGTGTTTTTAAAGGATATTCAATCCAACATATTGAAGCAAGAAAGTGTCCCACGCAAAGTTGCAAATTGCCACAAAATATTTGAATGATTTGAGTTGTTTTGATATGAACCACCCAAAACTGAATTTGCAACAGACCTTGGAAACTGGTGTCAAGAAATGGAGCATTTGTGTTCCAGAAAATTAATTACCATGCTGCAAAAGTTAAAGTAGCTATCTAATAATGACCTGTCATCATCTAACATGGTCTGAAGGAATGCCTGAGATCTAATGGGGAATGAGGGAAGGAGTGATGGATATATCAATTAGGGTTAATTGCTGTGAATTGGTTGTACAAATATGGGGAACTAATAAGCAGCATGTGAATTTTGTGGCATGGTTAAATGAAATAAAGCTCTCATTAAATGTGTGGACTTGTATCTATTTAAATACAATTATCTTTAGTATATAACATTGATCACAGAGGATGGCTGCATCAAAATGTAAAGTTTCGGATTACACAACCATTTCCTGAAAATATGTCTTATAACCAGTGAAAGAATTAAGTTACAATGTGGACCTGGGTTACTACTTTACCAGGTTTGGCCTTGACACTTTTGTAGACGTACATGAGGAGGATAAGACGTTTTTTTTCAGTTTTGAAGACTGATGATTTCAATATAGATAAGATTTTGAACAAATTAACTTCCATGGATAAAATTTATCAAAAAGTTTTAACGGCTTATGAAGAGTAGTCAGACTTTGATAAATTTAGGAGGACATTGAAGAGTACATAATCAAAGTAAGTAGATTGTATGCAAGGCTGCAGAACGTTCATTTGGAAATACCTCCAGCTTTGCTGGCATCTGTGATATTGAATTGTGCCAAAGTATCAGGCATGAACAGACTTCTAGTTTTGACAGGAGTTAGATTTGCAGATAAACATATATTGCTAGAACAAATGACATAAGCCTTAAAAATATGTCCCTAAGAAAGCATTTCTTTCTAGCAGTGTTTATATCACAAAGAGGGTTACTGGCACAAAAACACAAAATGGAGGATATGGTGCTAACGAATTGGTGAGACAGTCTAGATACAGGTTTCTGACAAGAGTATGAAAAGAAAACTGTAACTAAAAGAAATTAAGACGACTACTATTGACTGTTTTGAGAAATGAAGAAAGTTTGGTACTTGCAGTTTTAAAAAAAACCAGAAATGTTCAGGTTGTCGTCAATCAATGTTTCAAGTACGATTCAAAATACTATTCTTGGTTTTTAGAGGTATGATTTTTGCTTAAGGACATGCATTGAAATAACATACAAAAGGTCTCTGGTTCAAATCTGGGATAAGTATTCATTTAAGTGCAAATGAAGAGTGTTGTAAGGCTGAAAATACAATTGAAAACCGACAGAAATACCAAAGGTTTAGGGAGGAGGTGAAAAAGCAAGTAAGAGAAGCAAAGAGGAATAATGAGAGAAAAGCAGCTAACCTAAAGAGAAATCCCCAGGTCATTTTTTTGGGCATATAAACAGTAGGGGCCAATTAACGGAGGAGTAGGGCCAATCGGAGACCAACAAGGGATTTACACGCAGAAGCAAGGGACATGGCTGAGATGTTAAATCAACATTTTGCATCCCCTTTACAAAAGGAGGTAGCTGACCAGGCAATGGTGACAGAGGAGGAAATTATCGCAAAAAGGGTTCAGAATTAAAACGGAAGAAATCTTTGATAGATTGTTAGCATTTAGTCATCAAGGCGCTGGGACTAAATGAGATGCATCCAAGGATTCTGAAACAAGTGAAGGTACAAATTGTGGAGGAACTGGTCATAATCTTTGTCTGGATTTGGGGAAGATGTCAGTAGATTGCAGAATTGCAAACCGCATTTACAGACCAGTTTGTTTAACTTAAGTGATAGATAAACTTCTAGAAGCAGTTATTTGGAATAGACTTAATAGTCACCTTGATAAGGGTGGGTTGATTAGGAAGAATTAGCATGGATTTTTAAAGAGATAATTGTGTTTATTGAATTTGCTGGAGTGTTTTGTAGATGTAAGAGAAAGGGTCAGTGAGGATATGCTGTTGATGTGGTATACATGAATTTCTAGAAGTTATTTGGAACAGTGGCACCCAACAGGCTCGTGGCAAACATGATGGGTCATGGTATAAAAGGGACAGTGGCTATAAAATTGTCTGAGTGATAGAAAACCAATAATGGTCGATCAATATTTTTTGCAATGGAGGAACATTTGTAGTGGCGTTCTCCAGGGCCCAGACTTGGGAACCTTGCTTTTGCTAATTTTCAGATAACACTAAACTTGGAAGAATAGTAAACTGTGAGAAAGTGTGGAACACCAAAGGCGTGTTGACAAGTTGGTGGAGTGGGTAGATAGGTGGCGGATGCGGTTCAATACAGAGTAGTATGGGGTAATGCATTTTAGTAGGAAGAAGATTGAAAGTCAATATAAAGTAAGGGGTATAATTTTAAAGGGGATTTGGGAGCAGAGGAACCCACTTGTATATGGTGCAAAGATCATTGCAGATGGCTGGACTGGTGGAGAGATCATTTAATAAGGCATAGTGTTCTTGGCTTTAATAATAGTTATGTAGAGTGCATGAGCAAGGAGGTGATGTAAAATTTATGCAAGAGACGTTAGACTTTAGCTGGAGTGTAATGTACAATTACTGGGACCACACCCTGGGAAAGATGCAAATGCACTGGAGAAACTTCAGAAGTGATTTGCAAGAATGGTTCCAGGTATGAGGAACGTTAGTTGTGAGGATAGGTTAAGATGTTTGGACTGTTTGTCTTGGAGTAAAGAAGGCCAAGATGTTTCAAAATCAAGAGCAGCCTGAACAGAATAGATAGGGATAAGCTGTTCCCCCTCATAAAATAATTTTAAAAATTGAAAGGTGTAGATTTAACATGGTATGCAAACTAAGCAAGGGTGATGAGAGGAAAAACTTGTTCGCACATCGAATAGTTAGCATGGGGAATGCACTGCCTGTGGAAGCAGGTTTAATTGAGATATTCAAGAAGACATTGCACACTTAGTTGGATAGAAATACTGGGTGGGGATAGGAGAAAAGGCAGGAGATTGATACTAGAACTGGTGCAGGCACGATGGACTGAATGGTCTCTTTCTGAGCCATAATGATTTTGTAATACCATTTCACCATGAACTATCCCAAACAATATAATATTCAAAACCTAAGCATGAATTAGAAGAAGGTGGAGATACAGGCCAAAAAGAGGGTGACATATTGATCACAAGAAGTTTCAGCCCAGAAATTAATGTTTTGATGACACAACCTGACTAGATGCACATCTCCAGCATGTGAAATTGACTGGCTACCTGAGTTTGAAAGATCCACCAGTTTCAAATTTGAGCATGATAATGCATTAAAACCTTTGAAAAGAATGATCATTCTTTGTAAAATAATTGGAATCAGTCATTCCATTAGCATTGATGTAATGACCAATAAAATGCCACTTAATATTAAGTAGACAATCAGTGAAGAAACTGAATAGGGAAAATGACAATGTTATTGTATTTGGAATACCTGTGAATTTGCAATTTTTGCAATTGGAACATAAACTCTCTACTAAAGAAATTAACAAAGTCTTATTAACATCAGGAGTAGAAATATAAAGACAATATGTTAGTTGTGTTAAAATGAAATAGGCAATTTGCCCATCTGTGTCCAATAGGCTACAAATTTAGGAAAGAATGCCAGAATAAGAGATTGAGAGTTTGATAAAATCATTGAAGATTAGATTAGATTAGATTACTTACAGTGTGGAAACAGGCCCTTCGGCCCAACAAGTCCACACCGATCCGCCGAAGCGTAACCCACCCAGACCCATTGTCCTACATTTACCTCTTCACCTAACACTACGGGCAATTTAGCATGGCCAATTCACCTAACCTGCACATTTTTGGATTGTGGGAGGAAACCGGAGCACCCGGAGGAAACCCACGCAGACACGGGGAAAATGTGCAAACTCCACACACAGAGTCGCCTGAGCGGGAATTGAACCCGGGTCTCTGGCGCTGTGAAGCAGCAGTGCTAACCACTGTGCTACCGTGCCGCCCACATTTGATTTGATAGATGTGAATTTCATATGAAATACTGATGGACACAGCTATGTTATGCTTGCCCTTAGGAAGAGGTTTCATTGAGGCACTGACTATGGATTTAAAGCAACCGTATCAAGAAAAAACATTTTCAGTATACATTTTGTGGATTTGGGAAGTTGATTTTGTTAGTCAATAATACGTAGTGAAGATATGAAATGAACTGTGGATAGGGACTGGACTTGAACCACCAGCAAAGTCTCTGATGATTGAGGTTGTGGTGAGGAGTAGATATGAGGTTTCTTAACTCTGAATTTAGAGATAAATCTGCAAATATGAGCATAATTGTTATGAATATGGTAGCAGAGAACCTTTTAACAGTGGGTTGCGGGAGAAGTGCCTTGAAGTAAAAGATGAAGTGGTTCAGAAAAATTTTAACATGCAATTTGGTTGATTTGCCATCATTTGCACTAAAGTGGGCAGTGCTGAGAAGTATTGCAGATAACTGGAGGATATAGTCCTGATCTGTTAGTATTTAGTCGGAATACTGAAGTTCCATCAGTAACAAGTGATCAACCCCCAGCTTGGGAGGGGGCTACAATGAGTTCTACTTTCTTGGACCATTTGAACTCATTTTAAAAAAACCTTTCTGCCTTCCTGTTAAGAAAAAGTCTCAGAATTGGTGAACCTTAAGACATAAGATAATTTGAAGCCAGTTTGTCAGGAATATATGGCTTATTATAAGGGAGAGGTCCATGGAAGGTTATTAGTAAAGATGGAAAATAATAATTGTACAGTATAGGAACCACACTGCTCAGGGACACTCTTCCAGCCTGTTTTGTATGGATTGCAAATTTGCAGTTTCTGAAGGAGTTATAGAAAATAATAAGGAGCCAGATACCCCTTATTCCCAAATATTACACAGCTATGAACATCATGCTAAAAGGGCTAGTCCAACAATAAAATGCATCTATTATACGTCGAGCAGGTGAGACCACTAGAAAACATAAAGCTTACATGAACATACAGCACAAGTGGCAAGAGGTTCAGCCAATGGATTGAGAACATAAAGTACAAAGATGGCAGGCAAGAGAATAAAGTGTAAACTCAAACATTGGGTCCAGGAGCAAATATGTCCCTAGAAAAAGATCATTATCTGTTGAAATAAGTCCTATTAATAGGAGGGATAGGTAAAACAGTTACAATCCCGAAATGTATAGAAGGCAAAATACAGGACAAAATCTAACAAGGACAATAAATATACTACAAACTAGGAATACCATTAGATGCAGAAATCATGTGATCAGGAAGTCTAAGTTGACAAAAAAATAAGAACAACAACAAAGTTGGTGAGAATTTGGGGTGTACACAGAGGTGCCAGATATGAAACATCCAGCCTGATATCATAAATGGAAATGCAAGGAAAATGCCCGTCCTGATTGGGTTTATTGTTGATGTGAGATTTTGAAGAAAAATGGGGACCAGTCCACCATAAAAAGTAGGTTCACCGATGGCCGGAAAAGCAGTTTGGAAATTCGTCTTATGAGCAAAAAGCCTTGTTAGCAACAAATGCTTGAGGATGTAGATCGATTGATTTAAGAGCTGCATTTCAGCAGAGAGACAGAAATACAAGTACAAATCCCTTTATCCGAACATCCAAAAACCGAAAAGCTCAGAAAACTGAAGGTTTTCATGGAGCGTGCAGCATCCATCGTGTCTGCGTAAAATAACAGGGTTTTCTTGGCAGGCGAAGGCCGCACCCACTCAACCCACGTGACGGCGGGGAGTTGTCAGTTGGGTTTTGTTTTTACTGTGCTAAATTGTTTAATTTTAGAGTGAAAATGTCAAAAAGAGGTGCAGGTACATCTATGGCTCGCAATAATGTAATTATCAATAATGCAGAAAGTAGAGTTATTGCAGAAGCTTGATCGTGGTGTGGCTGTGTGGTGTCTTATTGAAGAATATGGTGTTGGAACTACCACTGTCTATGATTTGAAGAAACAGAAAGACAAGTTACTGAATTTTTATGGTGACAGTGATGACCATCAACTAATGAAAAATAGGAAAACACTGCATAGGGCAAAAAATGAAGCTCTTAACTGTGTGTTAATGGAGTGGATTGGACAATGAAGAAGTGGACGTTTGCGACTGACTGGTTTGGTCATGAAACAAGCTAGAAAATATCATAGAGAACTGAACATTAAAGGCAAATGTCAATATTCAGAAGCTTGGCTGCAGAAATTCGAGAAGCGTAATGGTGTGAAATACCTGAAAATCTGTGGCGAAAAGGCTTCTAATGACCATGAAGCAGCTGAAAATTATCTTGGTGAATTTGCCAAGCTGGTATCTGACGAAAGCCTTAGTCCTGAACAAATTTATAATGCTGATGAAACAACACTCTACTGGCGCTACGTCCTGAGAAAAACATTACCAACGGCTAATGAGAGACCACGAACAGGTTTTAAGGAAACTAAGGACAGACTAAATATTATTGGGTCTGTCAATGCTGCAGGCACACGAGGTGAAATTGGTAGTGATTGGGAAAAGCAAACATCCAAGATGTCTTAAAGGTGTACACAATTTGCCTGTGCATTATTATGCAAACAAGAAAGCATGGGTAAACACTTCGTACCAGCGACACAAGCTCATTGCAGACAAGCTGGACTGGAAGAAAAGTGCCAAACAGCTTGTGAAAAGTAATGTTTTTGGCATTTACTTGCCCTCTAATGTGACGTCGGTATTATAGCCTTGTGACCAAGGAATTTTAGGTTCCATGAAGAGCGAGTATAACGGCTATTTTTTAAATAGTATGCTTGCTGCAGTCAACAGAGAGATAGAGATAGAAATTCAAGACTTCCTGAAAGAGTTTAGTCTTAAGGATGCCATTTACACAGTTGCTAATGCTTGGAATGATGTTGGTAAAGCAACATTAACAAATGCTTGGCGCAGATTCCGGCCCACAACGATGTTTCTTGTAAATGAGCCTGCAGATGGAGAGTTGAAGGATTTCATGTCACTGAAGAGCAAAAGATGATAGCAAGCCTTGTTACTTACGCACAAAAGTTATCGGACGAAAGTGTAAATAAATTACATGAAGTTGACATCGAAAAAATACTGAACATTGTCAATGCTGTGCGTGTCGTGCATTCCTTGAGCGATGAGAACATTGCTGAAATGATTTTAAATACAGGTTCCTGTATAGATAAGTGTGAGGATAGTAATGATGATGATGACGACAGTGAGTTAGTGAACACAGTTGAAAAAGTCCCCATTGACGATATGGTGAAAATGTGTGATCAGTTAATTGCTGGCCTTGAACAATGTTCATTTATCAGTGAGCAAGAGATTATGGCAATTTACTCAATTAAAGAGAGATTGCGTAGACAGAAACCAATGTTAATGAGACAGATGACACTTGAAGAAGCTTTTAAAACCTCTGCCTGCCATAGTGCTGAAGCTGTGTATGTTTAAATTTTACCGAATGTGTTTTTATTTGGAATGTTTTTATGGAAATAAAATGTTGAATATTTGCAGTCTATGTATTTCATGACTTTGTATATATTACTCTATAAATAAGCTTTGTAAGTTTATGTTTTCCCAAATGTTTTTCTTGTAATTTTTTTTATGGAAATAAAATGTTGTTGAATATTTATGATGGATTGATTTCATTTATCAGTACACTATTCTATAAATAAAGTGTGGTAGTCTTCTATTCTTTATTCTAGTCGTTATTTATCCTGCTTAGTGTGAGTATTGATAAGTTTTTGCTGCAGTACAGTATTTATGTTTAATTATGGGTTGCTGCCCTGCACCCTACAGGGGCACTACATTAGTTCCATAAACCGCAAAATTCCAATTTCTTCAAAGCAGCTGGTCCAAGCATTTCAGATAAAGGGATATGTACCTGTATTTCTTCATCCTCCAAAAGAGGCACCAAATGTATGATCTCGGCATATGGTCTAAATGATGCCTGTGGAGTACTACTTAGTGAAATATATCTTGTTAACATTGAGTTGTCTTTAGTTAAATGCAACCATATCTTTCTGGCAACTTTGGAGTCTGCTTTCAGGTATCTTTGATTCATGTGCATAATGTCTTTATGGGTGTGAGCAGTCAAAAATACTGCCATAACTGGACTTAAAGCAGAATTTTAAATTGGAAGTCAGGGTTATGTTACTTTTAACTGCATTAACTTGGAACTCAAGCAGAATGGACCAAATGTCACTTGCAATCTTATTTGGAAAATATTAGTCTTATTGCAATTGGTCAAAGTGGGGGCTCACAAAAAAAGCAACATCCAAAACTGAAATGGAAGAATTGCAAAGTCTAATTGAACAGTTGAACTTGCCCCAATAAAACCAGATGCCAGTTTTGAAGTATTAAAGTTTAGTACAAGTATGAAAGATCCCTATGTGAAAGATATAATTTGGGCGATTAAAGCTTTCGAAAGAAAATAAAATGGAGCATTCTATTTTGAAATTTCCAATATTGGGTGATGCCAGGAATGTGAAACTTGTTTTTAGCGTGGGAACCTAAAGAGGTCAGGGTTGTGACAAGTACCTTAGCAGCAAAAGCTTATCTTAGTGAAATTATTGGGTGAAAGTCTGGAAAGGAATTCAACAACCCATTTAAGACTACATCAATAAAAAGTTGTATGATAAATTACTCTTAATGAAACCGCCTAGGAATTACTATTGCAGTTTTAAATGGAAAATGAAGGAGTCTCCAAATTGAAATGGATGGTGAGCAAGTCAGTCAGTATCTGGTAGTTTTACAAAGAAAGGAGCAAGTTCCAAGAAACTGTTGGATATACTGGAAAAAAGGACATTGGGAACTTTAATCCGCAAATTAAAAAATCGGAATATCAAATATTGTCACTTTGTAGGTTTTGTTTGCTTGTCATTATTATATGGATTCTTTTACAAAAACAGAGGAATATGTTAACATTTAATATGACCTAAGGTAATGCCTGAGACCAAATGGAATAAAAGATAGTGGATTCTGGGTAATCCAAGATGGAGAACAGGAAAGCTTTAGGTGTTAGAGGTGATTTCCTTGAATTCCAGGAGCAGCAATTACTGTTTTATATGCTGTTGCATTGTTTTGGAATTTTGGAGAAAAATGAAGTTGAAACAACAGCACTTTTAAAGGGAGAGGGACAGACAAAGGAAGCATATGGTGAGGTCAGTGCAGGGGGTGGGAGAGAGAGAGAGAGAGAAAGAAGCCCACATTGCTAACTTGCACAGCAGTGGATCTGCACTGTTACTGCCTTGCTGTTTGAATTCATGTATCGCTGCTCATCGGAGTGCATCTGGGAAAATTAACAAAATAAAATTCACACCTTGGAGGAACCTGTTTGGGAGAGGTCACAGCACAGAAACAGATAAGTAGATATTTTAAGCGTGGCCTTACAGTGAGTCTGCAGTAGTGAGTAGAGTGGCTTCGTTCTTGATTATATGTCTCTTGATTAAACTTAAAAATATAAGCCATAAGTATTAAATTAGCCTCGAGCAGTGTTTTTCAGAGGAATAAGACAGTGCTATTTACGTGTCTGTAGGTTGGAAGCAGCAAAACTGGTCTTTAGTAGAGTGATATGCTCTTCTTGTCGGATGTGGGAGTTCAGGGAGTTTACATGTTAATGAGGATTATATCTGCAATAAATCTTCTGTGGCTATTCCCATTTCAAACAAGTATGCCATTTTGGAAAATGTAGGGAGCGATGGATTCTCAGGGGAACGTAGCACGAACAGCCAAGTTTCTGGTATTGAGACTGGCTCTAACGCAATGAGGGATACATTGGGTTCCAAGAGAGATTTTGTTAGGAGACTCTCTCGTCCAAGGCACAGACAGACGTTTCTGTGGCCAGCAGTGAAAAATCAGAAAGGTGTGTTGCTTCCCTGATGCCAGGATCAAGGATGTCTCAGAGGGTGCAGAATGTTCTCAAGTGGAAGAGGGGCCAGCAGGAGGTCATTGTACACATTGGAACCAATGACATATGAAGGGAAAAGGATGAGATTCTGAAGGGAGATTACAGAGTGTTAGGCAGGAATTTAAAAGGAGGTCCTAGAGTGTAGTAATATCTGGATTACTCCCCGTGCTATGAGCTAGTGAGGGCAGGAATACGAGGGGAGAGCAGATGAATGCATGGGTGAGGAGCTGGTGTATGGGAGAAGGATTCACATTTTTGGATCATTGGAAGCTCTTTTGTGGTAGAAATGACCTGTACAAGAAGGACAGATTGCTCCTAAATTGGAAGGGGACTAATATACTGGCAGGGAGATTTGCTAAAACTGCTTGGGTGGATTTAAATTAGTAAGGTGGGGGCAGTGTCGTTGGGACCCAGGGAGATAGTGAGACTGACACTGGTAGAATTGAGAACAAAGGCGAGTCAAACAATCAGGGAAAAGCAGAGATCAAGGTAGAACTGATAATCTGCATTTATTTCAATGCAAGAGGCCACCATGGAAGGCAGATTAACTCAGGGCATGGTTAGGAACATAGGTCTGGGATATCATAGCAATTACAGAAACATGGCTCAGGGATGGACAGGACTGGCGGCCTAATGTTTTAGGATACAAATGCTACAGGAAGGATAGAAAGGGAGCAAGAGAGGAGGGGGAATGGTGTTTTTGGTAAGGGATAGCATTACAGCTGTGCTGAGAGGATATTCCTGGAAATACATCCAGGGAAGTTATTTGGGTGGAACTGAGAAATAAGAAAGGGATGATCACCTTATTGGTATTGTATTATAGACCCACTAATAGTCAGAGGGAAATTGAGATGGAGATTTGTAAGGAGATTTCATTTATCTGTAAGAATAATGTGGTTATGGTCGGGGATTTTAACTTTCCAGACATAGACTGGAACTGCCATAGCATTAAGGGTTTAGATGGAGAGGAATTTAAGTGTGTACAAGAAAATTTTCTGATTCAGTATGTGGATGTACCTACCAGAGAAGGTGTAAAACTTATCTACTCTTGGGAAATAAGCCAGGGCAGGTGACTGAGGTGTCAGTGGGGGAGCACTTTGGGGCCAGTGACCATACTTCTATTAGATTTAAAATAACGATGGTAAAGGAGAGGCCAGATCTAAAAGTTGAAGTTCTAAATTAGAAGAAGGCTAATTTTGACGGTACTAGGCGAGAACTTTCCAAAGCTGATTGGGGGCAAATGTTCGCAGGCAAAGGGGCGGCTGGAAAATGGGAAGCTTTCAGAAATTAGATAACGAGAATCCAGAGAAAGTATATTCCTGTTAGGGTGAAAGGAAAGACCGATAGGTTAAGGGAATGCTGGATGACTAAATAAATTGAGGGTTTGGTTAAGAAAAAGAAGAAAGCACATGTCAGGTATAGACCGGATAGATCAAGTGAATCCTGAGAAGAGTATAAGGCAGTAGGCGTATACTTAAGAGAGAAATCAGGAGGGCAAAAAGGGCACATGGCAAATAAGGTTATGGAGAATCCAAAGGGGATTGTATAATACATTAAGGACAAAAGAATAACTAGGGAGAGAATAGGGCCCCTCAAAGACCAGCAAGGTGGCCTTTGTGTGGAATTGCAGGAAATGGGGCAGATACTAAACGAGTATTTTGCATACAAAAAGGACATGGAAGATATAGAATGTAGGGAAATAGATGCTGACACCTTGAAAAATGTCCATATTACAGAGGAGGAAGTGTTGGATCTGTTGAACCGCATAAAAGCGGATAAATCTTTAGGACCTGATCAGATGTACCCTCAATCTCTGTGGGAAGCTAGGGAAGTGATTGCTGATATATTTTGTATCATCGATAGTCACAGGTGAGGTGCCGGAAGACTGGGGGTTGATTAACGTGGTGCCACTGTTTAAGAAAGGTGGTAAGGACAAGCCAGGGAACTATAGACCAGTGAGCCTGACGTCGGTGGTGTGCAAGTTGTTGGAGGGAATCCTGAGGGACAGGATGTGCACTTCCTTGGAAAGACAAGGACTGATTAGGGATAGTCAACATGGCTTTGTGTGTGGGAAATAACGTCTAGCAAGCTTGATTGAGTTTTAGAGCAGTAGATGTGATCTACATGGACTTCAGTAAGGCGTTCGACAAGGTTCCCCAAGGGAGACTGGCTAGCAAGGTTACAACTCATGGAATACAGGTGGATACAGAACTGTCTCAAAGGTAGAAGACAGAGGGTGGTGGTGGTGGTGGAGGGCTGTTTTTCAGATTGGAAGCCTGTGGCCAGTGGAGTGCCACAAGGATCAGTGCTGGGTCCACTACTTTTTGTCATTTTATATAAATGATTTGGATGTGAGCATAAGAGGTACAGTTAGTAAGTTTGCAGATGACACCAAAATTGGAGGTGTAGTGGACAGCAAAGTAAGTTACCTCAGATTACAATGGGATCTTGATCAGATGGGCCAATGGGCTGAGGAGTGGCAGATGGAGTTTAATTTAGATAAATGCGAGGTGCT
>NC_057710.1:123546882-123620008 GCF_004010195.1 Chiloscyllium plagiosum
GAGCGTCGGAGGCTAAGGGGTGTCCTTATAGAGGTTTAAAAAATTGAGGGGCATGGATTGGATAAATAGACAAAGTCTTTTCCCTGGGGTCGGGGAGTCCAGAACTAGAGGGCATAGGTTTAGGGTGAGGGGGGAAAGATATAAAAGAGACCTAAGGGGCAACCTTTTCACGCAGGGGGTGGTACATGTATGGAATGAGCTGCCAGAAGAAGTGGTGAAGGCTCGTAAAATTGCATCATTTAAAAGGCATCTGGATAGGTATATGAATAGGAAGAGTTTGGAGGGATATTGGCCGGGTGCTGTCAGGTGGGACTAGGTTAGGTTGGGATATCTGTTCAGCATGGACAAGTTGGACCAAAGTGTCTGTTTCAGTGCTGCACCTCTCTTTGACTCTATAACGTGATGGATAAATAAACCAGGCATTAATCAGCCATCAGTTGTTTGTAAATAAGGAGTCAGTACATCAGTCGGTTATTAGTTTTGTGGACTATTAGGTTGTTTGAACTCTGATTTCTTCAGGACTGCTTTAAAAGTGAAGTTGTAATGAAGGATCATAATTGAAATTTTAATCTTTCTTTCGCTTTCAGAATTTGACAATGGTATATATTTGATGCTTTGGTTAGTTTTCAGAATTTGCAACAAAATGCATAAAACTTTAAAAGAGCTATTTAAGAGAAACTCATCAAGCATTAATCATAATTGACTGTGATTTGGAGATGCCAGCGTTGGACTAGAGTGGATGAAGTCAGAAGTCACACAACATCAGGTTATAATCCAGCAGGTTTATTTGAAATCATAAACGTTTGGAGCACTGCTCCTTCGTCAGGTGAAGTGGATTACCTGACGAAGGAGCAGTGCTCCAAAAATCTAAGATTTCAAATAAATCTGTTGGACTGGTGTCATGTGACTTCATATTTGACTAGCCATGGAATTGTTGTATTATTTCAAACAATGACTGCAGATGCTGGAAACTAGATTTTGGATTAGTGGTGCTGGAAGAGTACAGCAGTTCAGGCAGCATCCGAGGAGCAGTAAAATCAACGTTTCGGGCAAAAGCCCTTACAGCACAGAAGACTGAGAAGAATCAAGAGAAACACAAAATCAAATACCAAGCAATTGATCAATTAATGCCATTTCCATTGTACTTAAGAGTCTATTGGTGGGTAGATTTAGGGGGAGATAAGAAAGAGAAGTCTGAAGAAAGTATTGCAAAACTGAACCATCAAAGAATGGCAAACTTCTGTCAATTAGGGTGATTGGCTGTTCAATGAACTAGAAAACTCACACTATGATAACATGTTTCATTCACTGAGAGATGCTGACAAATATGTCCATGAGGTTTTCTTGATGTTATGAGCAGGGTAAAACCCATTGAAGAGATCTGTATAGTGAGTTGTGAGAGAGGTGGATGCAATAGAACCCAAAATGTATTGTTAATGCTACTGTTTTGTTACCAACACTGAAGAGTAGCAAAACAAGATTGCTCTGCACACTTAAGTGAGTGTGACTAAGGACCAAAGAATAAATGACTAAAGAAGGAGGAGAAAATTAAAATGCAAGGTTTTTTTAAAAATCTACTTTGAAGATAACATGTCTAACATGACGTTTTTACCTTGGACATAAATACTTTTAAAGGTGAAGACAGGAAGTAGATTTGTACAAATAATTTTCAATGTTAAAATGTTGGGAAAGAGCCCATTGTGATATATAAATGTGAAAATTATAACACCTAACATGGTTAGCTCAGAAGATCTGTTACTGTTGTTTCTTCTAACCTACAACTTTATGGAAGCTACATCCAGGTAATTTCATGGAAGAATTTGTTCTCCGTACAGTGCTAATTGACAGTTATGAAAAATGCTAGTAGCTGATCATTAGGTAAAAGATTGAAAGCAGCAAACACTCCTTTTCTTGTCAATTACTGAACAATGCAGTATGAACAGTAGATGTGTCTGTTTTTATTTTTGCTTGAAGTTTGTGTTTTGCCTAATTTACTTATAGTGTGTGGCTAACATTTGCTCTAATTAATGTAGTCAGTGATTCACATTTATATTTGGACTGCTCAATTTGAACATAGAAATAAATATTGGCTGTTATGCTGAAACAACAATTTTCAGTACAATGGAATCTTGATTATCCACATGGAGGAGAAAGCCTGACTCCTGCACCACCTCGTGGATGATAAAAGTTGGTGCATACCTGAGTGCTTGGTTTGAGACATTTCAAATCCTGATTTTATTATCTAATCAAACCTTACAGCATGTGAAGATAAAAGTCATATAATACCATTTTAAAAATGTTTGTTTGCGAAATATGTTGCAGTGAAAATTTGATTTTCTGGATAGTGATTTAATTGAGGTTTTTAGGATGTTGGAAATTTTATTCATTTGGGGGTAACCGGGTTAGCATTTATTACCTATTCCTAATTGCCCCTTATATAGTGGTGAGTTTCCTTCTTACTCTGAAAAGACTGCAACAGTTTATCTACATCCATAATGTTTTTAAGGAGGAAATACCAAAATTTTGACCCAGTGACACTGAAAAAATGGCAGTATATTTCCAAGTCACGATGGATACCCACGGTATTTATATGGTTAGTTCAGTTTCACTGATAACCCTTCAGATTTTATACTGGAGGATTCAGCAATAGTAATGCCACTGAATGTGAACGATGATAGTTCAATTCTGCTTTGTTGGAGATCATCATTGCCTGCCGCTTGTGTGACATAAATGTTATTTGACACTCATTAGCCCATTGGAAGAGTACAGATAAGGAGCAACTGTTTTCTATGGTGGGGAACTCTTGGCAAAGAGTACTTTAAATCAGACTCCACTAATCGAAAGAGAAGTAAAAACACTTTCATGCAAAGGTTGTTAGAAATGTAGCATTCTCTCCCACAAGGATCATTAAAACTCAATGACTTTAAGTCAGAATTTGATAGAGATGATCATGAAGTGATATGGAGTCAAGACAGGTATATAAAGATCAGAAGCAGATCAGCCATGATCTCCTTCAATGAGAGAGATGAACTGACTACTCTTGTTCCTATGAAAATCGCTGAAAAGCTCTGAATTTCAGAGATGCATGAATACTAACTTTTGTGTGGTACTGGACAACCAGATAATTACAATAAATTCATGTATTCTGGCATAAACCAGGTTCATATGGTGTTAGTAAGTCAGAAATGTCCATTGTAATTCAGGATAATCATAGGAATAGATTGAAAACATGTACTTCAACTTGCAGGTGCTTACAGCTTCTTCACTTCTGATACTTTTCAGTGCAGAAACTGCTTCAGCCTTTAACTAGTGCTTTTAAAATCACTTGAAGTTGAAAACATCAGTATTTTGTACAGTAATAGTGACGCCTGGGGAGGATATCAGAAATTATGGTTGTGGAATAGCAAGTAATGCAAAATTTCAGAGTCCCTACAATGCAGAAAGAGTGCAGTGGGCTGTCAAGTCTGCATCAACCCTCCAAAGAGAATATCCCACTTCAATTATCTCTCACCTCCTGGAGAAATGGGTTCAGAGGCTAACAGGCACATTGGATTTGGGGTATACAATGTTGGTAGTATATGTACACTTAGTAAAACCTTTGGCAAAATAGGACATTAGAAAATACCAGAGAAAGTAGAATTGAGAGGATAGAAAACTGGATTCAAGTGTACAAAATAAGCTAGGAGTTGAGGGCTATTTTTATATTGTGTATATGTGTGAGTGCATATCTCTACATTGGTGTTACTTTTGTTCATTGTATTAATTAAGTAGATAGAGATCTAACAAAAATACCGACCTGCCCCTGCCCGGTCACAGTTTTACCAGCAAAAGGAGCTGTTAAACTGTCCAAGTGAGGCCTAGTTGAGAGCTTAGTCCCACCACCACGAGGATTTAACCAGTGGAGAGAGAGTCACAGACAAATTATCCAGCCCATATCTTTCACTGCGCTAGCTGGTGGTAAGATGGGGTGCCTCTTCATCCTCAGCTCCCACCCCCCCACCCCACCCCCAATCCCATTTCTGCACACCCCCAAGGAGCAGTTTATCACAGCACCTGCCACCACTCATTCATATGCTACAACAGCCTGCCCTGTCTAGCTACGTCTAATTTACTCCTCACTTCAGTTTTAGCTCCTCGCCTTTGGAAATCAGATGCAATCTTTGAAGTAGCCACTGTTGTGCTGATGGTGTGCTAAGGCAAGAAAGATGCCAATCATTTAATTGGTCAACCACTCTCAGGATCTTTCTCCCAGATTGAGGAGAAAGTCTCACCACTACACAGTCAATCCCTCTCTAAATATTAAGTGGCTATAGGGTGAGCTATCAGAGCAAGGACATTTTAAACCATGATAGCGTAGAGATACCACCGCTGTATTAAATGTAATCCTCTGTGGTAATGTCGCAACAGACTGTTTATACATAGTTCAGCATTTGTGCATTTTGTGCAAATAGGCCTGAAAGCTAATGCTCAATGTCATAGTAACTACACTATGAAGAAAGTATTCACATTTAAGTTGAGGAATGATGTAACCAGTTTCATTGGAAGCACTTACTTATTTTAGATCCCAGGCTTTCCATTTTTGGGGAAGTTTCTTTCAGTTTACCAACTTAAAAATCTTCCTTATAATAGTGTAAAACTAAAAGCTATAACTAACAAGGGATTATGGTTCACCCTTCTTTAGTGTACTGTTAATGGCAAAGAAATCTGTGATTAAAAAGCCAAGCTTGAGGATGCAGAAAATGCATTTTATTTATTACAGCACCTTCCTCACAGAAAAGCGAGAGATTTAGAGAAATTGGAAAAAGTCATAATTAAAAAGTAAAACATTCAGCTTGACTTTCTAAAGGCTGCACATTCTGTGCTTCATTAAAGAATATAGTGATCACTTTCAGCCAGTTTACATTGCAACACTTGATACACTTTATGTACTTTTTTTTGTCACTGTATCTTTTGGTGTAGATTTCAAAGGTTTTATAGAGACCTTTTTGCTGTTAAATAAATGAAATCGCCTCTGGGACTATGTAGACCTCAGATAATGAGGGCACAAAACATCTGCCTTCCTCAAACAAGGATACTTTCAGTGACAATATTTGTTGTGACCTCGTAGCAACTTCTATGAAATTCCTATTTTTTTATGAATTATGATATTCTAAATCTCTCAGAATCCATGAGAAATTGTTCAAAGGCTTCAAAAAGTTTCTATGTTGGAAAATTAAGATTGATTTGTAATAGCATTGAAAGATTGACATGTATAAATAGACTGTCAGTGAATATTTCAAGGTTAAGGAGCACAAGAATTGCTAACAGTACAAGGCAAAGCTGAAATATCTATTTAGGTGCTCAGAATCCAAATGTGATTAAAACTTTTAAAATATGGAGGATGCATGGTTAATATTTTCTTTGATCCAGATCTATGCATTTTCTCCATTGTTCATTTAGACTTTGTAGGTAAATTGTCTTTTGATCTGTACCCCATAAAACACCAGACAATTAGTGTATCACATAAAGCTCTGTTTATATACCAAACATTCATTGCATATGCATTGCTGTTTCGACCTTTAATTTTTAAACTTTATTATTGTTCTGTTGCACCTAATCAATTAAACTGCAGAGAGATTCAAGTGGAATCTAAAGTGTGTTGATATATTGATGATTTCTAACTTGCATTTCTTTGTAGCTACAACACGGTAGGAAAAAAAATGTTGAAATGTTAAAATTTTATAATCTTTTCTTTGTCTAGTCTAAACGGAGGTCCCAAGGTCTCTCTCTGGATCCTATTTACCACTGTCTAAATCGAACAATACTCTACCAGTTATCAAGGCCGCATAAGACTGTTCCACAACAAGTTGCCCTTTTAGACTCTTTACGTATCCTGACAGTCAACCGCACACTTATACTTGGACCTGGTAATCATGATCAAGAGTTCATTGGCTGCCTAGCACATTGTTTAATTAGCCTGTATGTTGGAAGGTAAGTCTCATAGCTAAGTTAAAATAACCAGTGTAATATTTTCTTCATAACAGCATGAAAACTTAATTATAAACACTAATAAAAATGATCATCTTGATCTCTTTATTTCATTATCAAATTTATAGATTATCTTCTGTTAACTAATATATTATAAATATCATCAAACTGCAACCAGTTTATTATATTTGGACTTTTGATTTGTATAGTCATTTAAATGAGTTCTCACATGGCAGGCAGTTGGTTTTTAAAAAATTTACTGGTGAATCAGCTACTCCCATTGGTGGAAACTTTATTATCTTGCACCTCATGGGATTAAAATGATAGTGCACTGATAGCATGGATATGAACCTGGAAAGAATAATGGTGAGTTGTTCATTATCAGACTGGATGAATGTATACCATTATATCACCAAGAGATCAGTTTTGGATTAGATTCCCTACAGTGTGCAAACAGGCCCTTCGGCCCAACAAGACCACACCAACCCTCCGAAGAGCAACCCACCCAGACCCATTCCCCTGTACCTAACACTACAGGCAATTTAGCATGGCCAATTCATCTAACCTGCACATCTTTGGACTGTGAGAGGAAACCGAAGCACTTGGTGAGAATGTGCAAACTCCACACAGACAGTTGTCCGAGGTGGGAATTGAACCCGGGTCCTTGCTGCTGTGAGGCAGCAGTGCTAACCACTGAGCCACCATGCCGCCCAGTACCATTGCACTTTCTGATCCGGGTTTTTGTAGTGGGCACAATATAAAATTTGGAAGAGTTGTAAATAGTAAGGACGATGTTAGCAGCTTTGCAGATTATGAATTGGAAGAGAAGCAATATAAGCTAAGTGGTAAAATTCTAAGAGGAAGGGAAATACAACTGGGTCATAGACTTAGGAATTCACATCTTTGAAAGTGGCTGGAAAGTTGATGAAAAGCTGTTTGCAAAGCATAAGTGATCTTTGGTTCTCTCTGTCTACATATAAAAGTCAGGAAATTATGTTTTAGTAAATAATGGTTAGGCCTCAGCCAGATCAGTGTCATAGAGATGTACAGCATGGAAACTGACCCTTCGGTCCAACCCATCCAGGCCGACCAGATAGCCCAACCCGATCTAGTCCCACCTGCCAGCACCCGGCCCATATCCATCCAAACCCTTCCTATGCATATACCTATCCAAATACCTCTTAAATGTTGCAATTGTACCAGCCTCCACCACATTCCTCTGCGTGAAAAAGTGCCCCTTTGGTCTCTTTTATATCTTTCCCCTCTCACCCTAAACCTATGCCCTCTAGTTCTGGACTCTCCGACCCCAGGAAAAAGACATTGCTTATTTATCCTATCCATGCCCCTCATAATTTTGTAAACCTCTATAAGGTCACCCTTCAGCCTCCTCTGCTCCAGGGAAAACAGCCCCAGCCTGTCCAATTTTAGAAGGGATTTAAAGCATTGCAGATGGTATAAAGGAAATTTAACCAAAATGAAACCATGGTTGAGAGACTTCAGCTATGGGGAAAGTCATGAAGCTGGGGTTGCTCTCCTTAGAGTAGAATAAGTAAGACTAGGTTTAATAGATTCAAAATGTATTGGGGTTAGAGTATATAAGGAGAATCTGTTTGACTGGACAGTAGATCAATAACATCAGAACACAGATTTAAAGTAGATTGCAAAATAAACCAGAAGAAAGAGGACAATTTTTTTGTGCATAGTTTTCTGAAATTTACTGGCTAAACAGAAGCAGATTTAACAGTAGTTTTCAAATGGGAATTGGATATATGCTTAAAGAGAACAATTTGCAAGTGTATGAGGAAGAGCGAGAGAATGGGGCAAATTGAACCAGCACAGGCACACTGGATCAAATGTTTAGTGCCATATTTTCAGTGCTATGCCTGCTAGTCTGGCTTAAATTGGTATAAATAATTTGCAAGGATATTGCCCAGTGTTTGTGGCCCCAAAAACTACTTTGACCTGAATTTATCAACTAACACTCTGTCCTAACCTCAGGTAGCTGTACATCATTCTGCAGTGATTTAGAGTGATCATCAGCTACTTTGCAGTTATTAGCTGAGTTGATTTCTACTGCCTGTTGCTGATTTTGAGGTGTGCTTGATAGTTTTGTACTGCTGTTTGAGATTGATAAAATCACAGGGTGTGGTGTGGTACAGCCTGAAGACCTTGGTTCTGACTTTCAGGGATTCTGCTTAGACCAGTTATTCCTGCAAAGATAGCTGGTATCCCTTTTGTCCAACAGCTTGACAGCGAAATAACAGAGGTGATAATAAAAAGGATACGTTCCTTGAGAGAGAAGGAAGGGGAATAGGGCTCTCAACAGAATGTTTACCGACTGATTTCATATCCAAATGACACTACGGAGCAGGTCGTCTGATGTTTTTTTCTCAGCATGATGTGCTCACTAAAATTTGGCACTTGTTGCAGCCATTGTCAGTTTATTTGAAGATGCTCATGGCTGTGAAATTTTCCTCCTCCCAAGTTGGATTGGGTGACATTTGTAACATCCCCTACTTGGCTGTGGCACTGTTGCAGATACTGTTGCATGTACTCCTTCATTCAAGGGAGTAGAAAATGTTTTATTTTACTCCAGACACAGAAAAGCAGAGAGAATGAGAAAGAAGCTTAACTCAGGTCGTGGATGTCCCATGATGTAGGTTTCATGTCATGTATATCATTTTGCAAACATTTAATCTGTAATTCTGAGATGCAGTGTAACCAGAAGGGATTCCACTTGCTCAACTATGTCCAAGGCTGACATACGATCATAATCAGCGCATAATACAGGGCAATCCTAAGTATTATGAAAGCCATTATAATGCCACCATTTTCTGGCAGTCCTCTGTACTGCCTGCTTTTGAGCAAACATGACAAATTAGAGCAATTACTGGGCAACAAAGGCGAACCACTGATTACTCAGCTCATATCTCCAGTGTGTACCCCTCTCATATAGGAAGAATGCATATAATGAAATTCATGCTCCCATACAAAATGCGATTGATACCATTGGGCTGTTGAAACAATGCTTTTGCTGGTTGGATTGCTCTTGGAAGAGCCTGACAGACCTGTCCTCCATCCCAGACTCTCACATGGTTTGCTGCTTCCTGCACAGCATTGCCATCACATGCTTCACCCTTGACATTAAGTCGTTGCAAGCAGTGAGGAGGAGGGAAACTTATCTTCATTCTAAAAGAAATGTAGAAAATTTTGGAAATACTTAACAGGTCCAGCAGCAGAAGTGGCAAGTGAAACAGTTAGCATTTTGGATTGGTGACTTTCTTCACAGAAACCTGTTTTCTAGTTAAGCAGCAGAAGTAAATGGAACAGGGTTAATAGGGAGCACAAAGGAAGGCTTGTGATAAGAGTGAAAGACTGGCAAAATTAAATGTCAGACATATTGGTGCAAGATAAAAAGAAATTGTAATGAATAATTGCTTGGTAGTACAGAGCTTCAACATTGCTAGAATGTGACAAGAAGTTAAAACTTTTTGTCTTGCATGCATCACAGCTAGGACGCAACAAACAGACTTGAACAAAGGAGGCACAATTTTATAGGGCATGAGAATAGAGTGCTGGTTAGTTGTACCATTATTGGCAGGGAAATGCAGCAAGAACAGTTATTTATCAATCTCAATTTCCAGACCAAGCAGGAGGGGAATTTGCAGGTTGCAGCCTTCCTAATCATCTGTCGTCCTAGCCGGTAGAGGTCCCTAGTTTGGAACCTGGGTCAAATTAACCTTGGTGATTTGCTGCAGTGCATCCTTAAAACGTGCACTATGTTGCCACTATGTATTAGCAGTGGGTTGGGAGGGATTAACTTTTAAAGGTACAGATAGGGTGGCAATCAAAGAGGACAGCTTTGACCTGGATAGTGTTGAGATTTTTGAGTATTGTTGGAGCTGTCTATATTCGATCACAATCCTGACAGGTTCCTTGTAAGTGCTGAACAGGCTTTGGGAAGTCGGGTGATGAGTTACTCACTACAGAATCACTCACCTCTGACCTGTTCTTGTAGCCCCAGTATTTATATGGCTGATCTAGTTCCGTTTCTGCTAATCATAAAATCCAAAATGTGATATTAGGGATTTTAAGCTGGTAATACCATTGTATAACACGAGGTGGTCGTTAGATCAGGGCTTTCCAACTTCCTCTTTGCGACCTCCGTTTTGATAATTGTTCTGATCCCAAACCTCTGAGATCTGGTGTGTGGGAGATGGTGGGTGATTGGAGATGCAGTGGGAAACCTGTGCAGTGGTGAGTAGGATAAACAAGGGCTGAAAGACCCAGGATTTTGGGGGAGCTGTTAAATCCACAGATTTTTGAAGTTAAAAAGCACCTACTTTTCTTCAGGGCAGCAATTGAGTCTCAAAGATCAAGTGGGTTGCACCCACTGTTTAAAAATAACTGAGGCCTCATAGCATTCAGCCAGAGCTCCATGGCAGTCATTAGTGCTTCATTCCTGGGTAACTGCCAGTGTTCTAGCTGTACTGGAATACCTGGTCCATAGCTTGTCAGGTCCATAACCTTTGCAGAATTCAATATCTTCAGTTGTTTGTTCATGTCGTGGGGAGTGAATCACATTGGATGAAAACTGGCTGCTGTGATATTAGGGACTTCGGGAGGATATGAACAGCATGCAAACACTGAACAAGAGTAGGCAGCTCGGTCCTTCAAGCCTGCTGCACTATTCAGTAAGACCATGGCTGATCTGATTTTTTTTTTACTCAACCTTACTGTGCTTCATAACCCTAATAATCTTTCATTCCCTTGGTAATCATGAATCTAGCTATTTCATCCATAAAAATATTTAAAGGATGCACTCAGCATTTCTGGCTAAAGATCATTGTAAATTTATCAGTTTTATCTTTTGTCTCTTGATGTGGTAATCTCCTCCATCTTGAGGAAGGATGAGCATTTTAATTGTCTGCCATTACTCATGGCTGGAAACGACAGACCTACAGAGCTTAAATCTGATCCATTATTTGTGAGATTGTATAGTCTGTCTATCAAATGCTGCTTCTGTATGTAATACAAGCAGTCTTGTGTTAGAGCTTCACCAGGTTGCCACCTCATTTTTAGGTATGCCTGGTAGTACTCTTGGCATGTCCTCCTTTACATTGAACCAGGGTAATCCTCTGATAGAAACGCTAAGGTTGAGGATATACCAGGCCATACAGTTATAGATTGTTGAATACAGTTCTTGTTCCATAGAGCCTCTCAAATGCCTGGTTTTGATTTGCTAGATTTGTTGAAATCCATCTCATTTAGCGTAGTGATAATAACACACAACATGATGGGAATTTCTCTCCAGAAGAACTGTGTAGTAGTCGCTCCTACCAAAACTGTTTGGGACAGATACGTCTACTGCACTTAGGTTGGTGGGGACAAGGTTTAGTAGGTTTTTCTCTCTTGTTGGTTCCCTCACCATGTGTTGCAGAACAAATCAAGCAAATATGTTCTTAAGACGCCCAGTCAGTAAGGTACTACTGAGCCGCTCTTGGCGATGAATATTGAAGTCACCCACAGAGTAATACTCTATGCTCCTTCTGAGTGGTTTTCAACATGGGGGCATACCGATTCATCAACTGCAGAGGAGTTTTGGAAGGAGTTGGTAGATAGATGGTAGTCAAGATTCTTTGCCCATAGCAAGTTTTGAGAAGATTTATAGATCAGGTTGAGGTTTGGATGTAAGTTAGCTTGCTGAGCTGGAAGGTTCATTTTCAGACTTTCGTCACCATACTAGTTAACGCCTTCATTGAGCCTCGGACGAAGCATTGCTGATGATTCCTGCTTTGTATTTACATGTTTGGGTTTCTTTGGTGTGGTGATGTCATTTCCCACGGTGATGTCATTTCCCGCGGTGACGTCATTTCCCGCGGTGATGTCATTTCCTGCTCTTTTTCTCACGGGATGGTGAATGAGGTCCAAGTCAATGTGTTTGTTGATTGAGTTCCAGTTGGAATGCCATGCTTCTAGGAATTGTCATACGTGTCTCTGTTTGGCTTGTCCTAGGATGGATGTGTTGTCCCAATCGAAGTAGTGTCCTTCCTCATCTGTGTGTCAGGATATTAGTGAGAGAGGGTCACGTCATTTTGTGGCTAGTTGATATTCATGTGTCCTGGTGGCTAGTTTTCTGCCTGTTTGTCCAATGTAGTGTTTGTTACAGTCCATATTTGACCTGATGACATGAGCCTTCATGGGTCCAGAATCAGTGTTGAAGATTCAGAGGACAATTCTCCTCAGCTGATACTAATGTGATGTTACTGTGTCAGCTGGATCTGTTCTATCTGTGGGATAGCACATAACCAAGTATGGTAATTGTTAGTGTTTGTGACATTGTCTGCTGGGGATGGTTCTCTACGTATAACTGTGGTACGAGTAATCCCAATTCCACATTTGCCAACAGTCGCACATCTTGCCTTTGCTTTCTTACTGAGCAGCATTATGCTATCTTGGCGACAATACTGAAATATTACCCACCACAAAAGTAACATTTTAAATCAGCTTTTTAATCAGATAATCTAATATTCCTTACAAAAGTCAACCAGTCACCCTCGTGCATACTCATAGTTCCTGTCTTCTGTACGCTTTACTTTTGCCTAGTGCTTCCCATGCCATGCAACATGTCTAATTAAAGACTGATGCTGCTTTATGTTGCCATGAAGCTTATGGGTCAGGGATCTATTCTATACATTGGCGAGATGGCTTTTCTTGTCTCTTGTAGTTTGGGGCTTGGAATGGTTTCCCCTTATCTATGAATGACTGCCATATCTGATTGTGGTAGGTTTTTGCAAATTCTTTTGTTTATACTATTGTACATAACACTGTCTCTATAATTGCAGCTTTTTATTAGACTAGTCCATTCTTCCTTCCCAGTTTCTTGAACATATTTGCTGATATCTTTGTTGCATCATGGTCTACAATGTCATTATCATATCCACCCTCAACACATTACAGACACTATATATTTTTTTCAAATTAGTATGCAAGATCAGAAATTCTATTTATTGGATGTAACTTGCACATGAAATTCTTTTTTTGCATTGGTTGGTCAATTCTGAGCAAATTATGCTGGCAAAACTCAGCACATCTCTCAGAAATACCAAATCGTATTGAAAAACGGAAGTGCAATATTTAGTTGAATGTCTACATTTGTTTTTGTGATGATCTGAAATTCATCCTGCAAAGTTTTTTTTTCAATTACTTTGTTGCACAAAGATATTTTTAATTTTAGTCTTGAGTCTTAGCAGTATGTAATTGTGATGCTGTCTAGACATTGACATCAGTGGAACAAAATGATGATTGTTTTTGAACATGTAAAGAAGTCTGGGAAAGTGTTTGTGAGCTAAAATGTAATGAACTGTTTTTGATTAATAATGCTTCCTAAATTGTAAATAATAAGTAAATCTTGTAGTTTAATGATGCTTTTTCAAGTATCTCATACATGTAAAAATTATTTTTTAGTGCCTTAAATTTTTATGTAGGAAAACTAACTAAGGCGTCTTACTGCCAGAACACATTTAAAAGTATTTGAGTCATTAAATCTAGTTTTAGCCTTTACGGGAAGTTGTAGCCACAACAATGTAGAATGCATGAGCTAAGAAAAATTAAGTCTAATGCATGAATGTTCTGCCCAAATAAGTTTTTTATTTGTAGTTTTTTGTATAGGTATATGATAATTTGTTCAAAGCCAGTCTAGAAATGTGCATCCCATTTTGGATTTACTTTGGTGCATCTATCTAAGAAATAAATGTTTGTACTGTGTAATTTTTATCAGTCATCCATTCATGTACTTGACCATTGTATGGGGCTGAGCTAGCTCATTTGGAATCTTGCTGCTGTTCTTGACTATACTGATGCCATATGACAACACCGGGTTGCCAACTTCCAACTCTAATCAATACTCGTTTCTGCTGTTCCTTTCACTTGTTTGATTCTAAAACATTTTTCAATGCTCCTGTTACCTTTGGACCTTGATCTTCCATAAACCAAAAACTACCAAATCCTACTGAACCATTATCCCTGTGCTCGCAGACCTACATTGATTTCTGGTATAGCATTGTCTCAATTTTAAAGTTTTCGTGTATGCTTTCAAATTCTTCCATGTACTTACCCATTTTATCTCGGTAATTTGTTTCAGTACTACAACCATCTAAATTATCTACTCTCTTTCAATTATGGTTTATTATGCGCACCCAGTTTTTTTTATTCTACGTTTATGGCTGTGCCTTCAGCTGCCTATGCTGTAAAATTTCCTCTTTAAACCTCATCATCTCTCTAGTTCTCTATTCTCTTTTATGGCATTTTCTTCAAAACTACTACTTTATTCAGCTTTGTCCTAATAGCTCCATACATGGTTCAAGTGTAAAATATTATTTCATATCACAATGTCCTTTAGGATGTTTTACTATGTTAAAGGTATAATTTAAATGTAAAGTTGTTGCTTTTGGTATTCATATGTTTAAAAGTAACTTGTCAGACTGTATGTTGATGAAAATTATGACTCTAGTATGTATTTTTTGGTCATGGCATTTTATATTCTATCAGTAGTTAGCCTCAATTTTACTTACCACAAATGGATATTTTATAACTGTGTATAAGAGATCAAAGAAAAGTTGCAGACTTTTTTGTGAGGTGTTCAAAAGTTAAGACGTACCCACACTTGTGTCAGATGCAGATGATATTTCAAAATGTTGACCACCCAGACTGAGTTTTACATTTTGGATACTTTCTAATTAACCTGTTCGGGGAAGCTACAACTTACCTCTGAAGCAGGTGGAACTTGAACCTGGGACTCCTGCTCAGAACTAGAGACAGTATCATTGCACCACGCTCGGCTGAGTTTTGCTTTTGTACTTGGCAAATATGTCCACCTCTATTTTGGTCAGATTTTTCAAAGATCAATCTTGTATGTCAATCTTGTAACATTAATGGTAGATGTTACCTGTTCATGCACAAGATTAATATAAACAATAAACAACGTCTTTTTTGCATATTGAACATGGAAACAATTGTGACTTTTTAAAAAACCTTTGCAGTAATCTTGAGGGTTTTGGCCTGGAAGCAGAAGCAAGAATGACAACATGGCACATCATGATACCTTCTGATCTTGAACCAGATGGAAACCATAGCCAAGATATTAGTGAAGGTAAAACATAATTCTATTATTCAATTAACTCTCCACAAACAGTAAGTTTCACGAGTGATCATTTAATGAAATTCTGTATTTTCTGACTAGCCTAACTCTAATCAAGAGATTGAGACCCAGACTTGGCCAGGTAAATCTTAAATATCTGACATCTTGGAACAAAAAGCAATACTTGAAATCAAGTATATTGTCAAAAGGCAGTTGCTTACAAAGAATAATTAATATCAATGGAAATGTAATAGAACTATTTCTGATAGAATGATCTTTGATGTTGCATTCAATTCAATATTTGCTGTGTTTATGCAGTATTAACTTTTAGTAGAATTATACAAATCTCTAAGCAGATGAGAGCCACGTAATCTCTTAGCTTTCCTACCCTCCTAGAGTGGTCAGAAAGTTTTTGGAATTAGGGTTACCTCTCCTGTGTTGTGCCTTGAACAGCCAGCAGGTCAGCTAATTAAACTCTCCTTCACAGTATGCACACATTCTAATATCACTGGCTGCTGTTAAAGTCTCAGGCTCAATAACATCACCTGACCATCCAACATGCAAGCCCATGGCAGGAGGTCAGCAGCAGGCAGGTGGAGAGTCCAGAATCTGCATTGAAAGAGTCTCTGAACTGGCAGGGGTTCCGGAATAGGGGATAAAGTAATGCTCAGAAATTAGAGAGAGTTTGAATGCTAGAGCAACTCTAAAGGCTTCAGTTAGCATGGGGAAGAAAGAGAATGGTAGATGCAGTTTAGGGGAATGAACCTTTACAAGGGAGATGGAGAATGCTGAATTAATGGGAACAAAAGGGAACAGGGTATTCTGGGCATGTGTAACTTACAAATTCAGGCCACCTTTGAGGTTCTCAGGTTGGGCGTGCCATCTTCTCACAGAATTAAATTCAAAACTGGGTCAAGAGAGAAACTGCGAGCAATCCTGTTAAAAGTGATATTGACAGGAGAGTCTGAGTTTACATTGTTTAGGATGATTTGCACCACAGCTTCATTGTGAATATCAATTATACTTGTGTAATTGATGGATTAGAATTAGGTTTTATTTTCTTATGTACTCAAGTGCAGGGATGCAGGAGTACAATGAAAAGTTTACAGTGTCACAATTAAGGTAGCTAGGAACAAAATCTTAGGTAAAAAGTAGAAAAATAAAGAAATAAGTTAGAAGTTCAACATTATAATTCTTGTCAGTATGAATGAGTAAATAAGAAATAAAGTTCAAAGTTACAATCCTCTTGTAATCATGGTCCTGCAGTTGCTTCACATTGGGCTTTCCCCACAAGGGCTCAATCTCTGTCCCACGCTGGGCTTAATCACTTGATTCCCCACGGCTCAGCGCTGCTATCTCGCCACCCAATGCCATCTGGGCTCACCAGTCGCCTCGCATCAGGCTGCCAGAGTCCCACTCTGGTGATGCTGTGGGCCTCAGGTTGTTGCCATCACCCCTGCTGCCTGCACAACTGAGCTCCCTCCAGAAGGTAAGTAGAGGAAAAAAAAGTACTAAAAAATGAGAAAAGAAGAAAGAAAAGTGGTTGGAGCAGATGAGCTTTGGCTCAGGAGCTGTACTCTCCTGCCATCTTAGAACTATTCAACGTATTAGTGTTGGTCCTGAAGTGAGCATTGTTATTAACATGTTATTATTAGTTGCAAGTGCAATTTAAGTAAGTTGCCATTAATTACGAAGGGAATCAAAGTTTTTTTGCCTCTGATTCCTTTCGGTGATCAATCCATCCCTACCACTCCTTACATCAGATAAAACATGCATTCCTTAGTTCCTCCTCTTCTGCTGCCCTTTCACCCTGCCTAATTTTTCCTCTCTGTACCAGCAGATTGTCAAGTTTCCTGCTTTTTCATAATTTACTAAACTTAAACATAAAACTGGGGTATAATAGTAGACAGTTATTCCTTCATGGCAAATACAAGATGGAATCCTCCTGTTACTATTGATTGTTACCTTTGGGTGATGAAGGATAAAGTGGAGAAACTCCTGGGGTACAAATGGGATTCAGTACTCCGCTTCCAAATCAGGAACCATTCACATTTCTGAATTTCTCTCCTGTTCTTACCTCCTCAGCTTGTATTTTTGGAATATTTTGTTATTCTTCATTTGAGTAAAAAGAATTCTAAAGTACCTGTTTTAAGTCAAGATTTCACTCATTGAAGTTGATGTCGTCTTCAACTCTTGCTATTTACAAATGGAAATGAATAGGCATAGGGACAGCATATCTCAGGAAAATTAATAAATTGTCTTTTTGCTGTGGTTCTGTTCGCCGAGCTGGAACTTTTTGTTGCAAACGTTTCGTCCCCTGTCTAGGTGACATCCTCAGTGCTTGGGAGCCTCCTGTGAAGCGCTTCTGTGGTGTTTCCTCCGGCATTTATAGTGGCCAGTCCCTACCGCTTCCGGTTGTCAGTTTCAGCTGTCCGCTGTATTTCCTGTTTGTCCTATATAGTGTTTTGTGCAGTCCTTGCATGGGATTTTGTACACTACATTAGTTTTGTTCATGCTGGGTATCGGGTCCTTCGTTCTGGTGAGTTGTTGTCTGAGTGTGGCTGTTGGTTTGTGTGCTGTTATAAGTCCTAGTGGTCGCAGTAGTCTGGCTGTCATTTCAGAGATGTTCTTGATGTATGGTAGTGTGGCTAGTCCTTTGGGTTGCGGCATGTCCTCGTTCCGTTGTCTAGACTGAGGATGTCACCTAGACAGGGGACTGAGCATTGAGGATGTCACCTCGACAGGGGACGAAACGTTTGCAACAAAAACTTCCAGCTCGGCGAACAGAACCACAGCAACAAGCACCCGAGCTACAAATCTTCTCACAAACTTTGAATTGTCTTTTTATTTTTGGGCAAATTTGTATTTTGACAAATCCTTTTTTAGTTACATCATACTTCAGAAAATCTTATTAAGTTTAATTGTTTAATATCTTCTTTAAACTTGAAATTCCATTTTTAGGTCGACAGCTTCTTCTCAAAGCTGTAAATCGGGTTTGGACTGAACTAATTGTCAACAAAAAACAAACTTTGGAGGAGATCTTTAAAGTTACACTACTCACAAACGAGCGTGGGCTAGTGGATTTGTCAACTGCAAGGCCACTCATTGAGGATGCTGCTTCAAAATGCTGGCAGAATCATATAGGTAGGAACTACAGTACAGTTTTAATTATAATTTATTATAGGAAGTCTGTGAACTGTCAGATTTTTCAAAATGTTATTGAAGTTAGAGGGAGAACTATTCAAAACCATGCGAACAAGTGGCATTGCTATTAATACATCTTGACTAATCTATTCCTATTATCTGAATTATACAGTAGCTGGATGAAAGGATTAAGAAGTGGGTGACTATACTGGAGATAGTGATCATTGGTTAGATACATTATTGTAATGGAAAAGAACAGATAATTCAGGAGTAAAAGTTTTTAACTGCGGGAAGGCAAATTTTACAAAACTGAAGTGATTTGGCTAAGGTAGACTGGAAGGACTGGTAAAGGATGAATCAGAGAGCAACCAATGGGAGGCACTAAAAAGCGAGCTCCTTAGTGCACATAGCATACATGTCCCCTCCAAAGATAAGAATGCCAAATCTAGACTTCCATGGTCCTCTAGAAAAATACAGAGGAAGATTAAACAAAAAGCTTATGATAGTCACAAAATGCTAAGCAGTGCAGATAGCCTAGAGGAGTGTAGAAAGTACAGGGATCGAGTAAAAAGAAGGAAATCAAAGAAAGGGCACACAACTATATTAGCAAGCAAGATAATGAAAAACCCAAAGATGTTTTCCCTGTCTAAAGCACAGAGGATAGTTAAGGAAAACTGAGACCTATCAGAAATGAAGAAAGGAGCTTGTGTGAAGATGCAGAGAATATGGGAAGAATTTCAAATAAAGTTTTGCCTCAGTATCCAGAAAGGAAAGGGATGATGTGGATATTATAACCCAAGAGAAGAAGTGTGAAATATTGAACAAAATAATCAGAATTCAACAGGATTTGGAATCCTTGCTGAAGGTCAGGGAGGCAATAGCAGATACATAGAATCCCTACAGTGTGGAAACAGGCCCTTCGGTCCAACAAGTCCACATCAACCCTCCGAACAGTAATCCAACCAGACCTATTCCCCTATCCTATACTTAGCCCTGACTAATGAACCTAACCCACACATCCCTGAACACTATGGGAGGAAACCAGAGCATCCAGAAGAAACCAACGCAGACATAGGGAGAATGTGCAAACTCCGCACAGACAGTTGCCCAAGGTTGGAATCGAACCTGGGACCTTGTCACTGTGAGGCAGCAGTGCTAACCACTGAGCTACCATGCCACCCCAAAGGATTATTTTGCTCTAAATCCTCTAAGGATTGGTTTCCATTCTTCACAAGACACAGTTGAGGTGACGGAGGCAAATGTAGTTCTGTTGTTTAAAAAGGATACAAAGGAAATGCCAAACAATTGTGGGCCAGTTAATGTGTCTTCAGTAGTGGGCAAATTGTTAGAATCAATTCTGAGAGATTGATAAACTATCGCATAGAAAGGCATGGACTAGTCAAGGATAGTCAGTGTGGCTTTCTTGAGGGAAAGTCATGCCTGACAAATTTGATTCAATTCTTTGAGGGTAGTGCATAGACTGATGTCATTTACATGGATATTAGTAAGGCATTTGACAAGATCCCATGTGGCAGATTGGTCAACAAAGTAAAAGCCCATGGGATACAGAGTAATGATCAATGGCTGCCCGCGCAAATGGAAAGCTATTTCAAGCGATGTTATGCAGAGCTTGCTGTTGGAATCCCTGATGTTTCTTTTCTACATTAATAATTTGGACTTGAACATGGAGGGCACAACTGTGAAATTTGCAGATGACAAAAGAATTGGCCGTATAGTGGATAATGTAGAAGATAGTTTTAAGCTTGCAAATTATATTGATTGGTTGGTGGAGTAGGCAGGAAAGTGGTAGATGGAGTTCAACTCTGAGAAGTGTGAGGTAATGCATTTAGGCAGGTCAAGCAATAAAGGGGAAGATACAATAAACAAATGTACTGAGAGTAGTGGATGAAGTGTGAGATCTTGGCATGCAAGTGCACAGTCCCTAAAGGTAGCAGTACAGGTTGTTTGTAAAGAAGGCCAATGGAATGCTCTCCTTCTTTGAAAGAGGTATAAAATACAAAAGTAGCGATTTAATAACAAAACTGTACAAGACACTGATGAGGGCACAACTGGAGTATTGTGTGTAGTTCTGGTTACCACGTCACAGGAAAGATGTAATTGCTATGGAGAAAGTGCTGAGAAGATTTACTAGAATATTACTAGGGCTGGAGAATTGTAGCAAGAAGAGATTGGAGAAGTTGGGGTTGCTTTCCTTGGAACAGAGAAGGGTGAGGGATTACATAACTGAGGTATGCAGAATCGTGAGGGATAGAGTTAGACAGAAGGAACCTGTTACCCTTGGCAGAGAATTCAAAAACCTTGGATCATAGCTTCAAGCTAAATGGCAAAAGGATTAGAAGGAATGTGAAGTATTAGAGTGTCTGGAATTTGCTGCCTGAGTTGGTGGAAGCATAGACATAGAGACATAACCTCTTTGAAAAAATATCTGGATCTGCGTCTTAAGTGCTGTAAGCTGCAGGACTGTGGGGTGTGTGCAGGAAGGTGGAGTTAGAAAGAGCACTAATGTGTCTTTAGGTTCTTTTGCAATTTCAGAAAGTAAGTTCCTGTGTAATTTGTAAATTAACTTAATTATATCAGTTGATAAACATGAAAAATAACAAAAACAACTTGTATCTTTCCAGTACTTTGGTCAGAAAACAGGCAGTTAGAATCGATTAGACTACATTTAGATTGCCAGTGATGCTTCTCAACTTATGTTTAAATTAGCAAAAATGTAAGAACAAAGAATTTCTGGTAGACCTTTGTAAAACATCGTTAAGTATTTATAAGTTCCTGTTTAGACCTCATCTCATTAAATTCATTTCTGAGACTTACCAGAGTGACACCAAAGATACAGCTTTTGAGCTTTGTGAAGACAGAAGAAGAGCTTTGTGAAGACAGAAGAAGAGCTAAGATTGTTCTTCGAGCAGAGATTGTTGAAAGATTCAATAGATTTTAATGAAGTTTTATAAAGTTTTGATTGGAAAAATAAATGTTTGTTTTAGTTGTTGAATTGATAACCAAAGCAATAGGCAACAAAACGTTGTGCAGGAAATGGGCAATTGTTTTACACAGTGAGTTGTAATGATCTAAAATGCACTACCTGAAAGGGTCACGGTGACAGATTCCGGCATGTCTTTCAAAAGGAAATTGTTTATGTACTTAAATGAAACATTTCTACCACTGCAGAAAAATATAATGAGAGAGGTCTAATTTAATAACTGTTTCACAGTGCTATTGGCACAATGCACCAATTGTTTTCCCTTCTGTGCATTAGAATTCAATGTATTGTGTGGAGCTATGAAACCATACTTTAATGTCTTAATTGGGAAGAGTAATGCAGCAAGATTGCATGGAAACGAAGAATAAAGTCATCTGTAACGTTATAGAGAATTTGCTTTGAATTTTGTTGAGACTATCAACATAAAATCTCTCTTCTGGCTGTAAAGGTTCTATGTAACACAAATTCTAGCTCTTAAATTTCTGCTAGAGTCTTTAAGCAAAATCTACTCAAGTAGTTGGCAGTTAATTCAAAACAAATATGCTGTAAGAATGGGCTGCTGTAGCTAAGCTGATTCAGTTTTCAAACTTGATATACTTCGTTCCCCAAAATTTGACATCTTTTGAGATTTTTCACCTTGATCAGTAGATGTTAGTGATGATTAACATAGCTGCATGTTTCTATTGGGAAATGCAATATTTTATAACATGTTATCTGACTAGAGTTTGTTGTTTCATCTGCCAATTTTTTTTATTTCCAATTAAAATAAAATAATGTTAGAATTCCCATTTAGGTAGCTTGTAAAAATTTTGTCCTGAAAGTGGGAAGCCTAATTTGATGAACATGATTAGGAAACATAATAATACATTTTGATCATTTGTAGAATTTTTCTACCATTTGTTAATATTCCCCATGAAGTAAAAAATTGCTGGAAAAGCAATGGATTGATGATTAGCATTAATATACTTGTGACTCAACATAAAACAAAATGGAAATTAATTGTTTTTAGATGAAATTATATCAAGAACCCTTATCTTCAGGGCGTTATGTGAATTGTGTGTGCAGCACAGTTCAATAAAATTGCAGTTCATAAATCAAGAATGTCTGGGAAATACAACAATTTTTAAAATTGCATTACACTCTTCATAAATTAACATTTTGGGAGTAAAATTTTATTTACCTGCTGTTTATGTATATTACTGAGAATACACTTGACTACAGCTTTGGATAAATCATGGACTTGTAACTTAGTGCAAATTAATATTCTTATTTAAATTTTTTCTATCCATTGTTCAAGACAATTTCATCTATGGACAAGAATGAGTTTAAAATATGGAAAGTAAGAGTAAAAAAGCAGAAAATTTAAAAGATTAGAAACGTATGAACAGTTGGAGGCAAAACGAAACCAATGATTTTGTGCTCTATTGACCATGCACAATTAGCATGATACCTTTTAGCACTCATGGAAAATTAACACAGGTTGAGATGCATTGGAAGTGGTTGTAGAAGCCAAGTCAGCAACCATGTGTTGTAATGAAGATAGCAGATGGAGCCAATACAAGATGGAAAAGGGAGAAAACAGTCAGGGCTGGGACAGAAACTGTGAAGAGACGAAGCATTAGCAGTCAGGTAATGGAGCACTAGGCAAATGAAAACTGATACATAATGCATAGAAATGCTGCAAAACAGCTTCATCACTTAGAGTCATAGAGAAATACAGCACGGAAACAGACCCTTCAGTCCAACTTATCCATGCCGACCAGATATCCTAACCTAATCTAGTCCCATTTGTCAGCACTTGGCCCATATCCCTCTAAACACTTACTTTTCACATACCCATCCAGATGTCTTTTAAATGCTGAAATTGTACCAGCCTCCACTACTTCCTCTGGCAGCTCATTCCAAATACACACCACCCTTTGCATGAAGACGTTGCCCCTCAGGTCCCGTTTTTATCTTTCCCCTCTCACCCTAAACCTATTCCCTCTAGTTCTGGACTCCCCCACCCCAGGCAAAATACTTTGTCTATTTATGCTATCCATGCCCCTCATGATTTTATAAACTTCGATAAGGTCACCCCTCAGCCTCCGACGTTCCAGAGAAAACAGCCCCTGCCGATTCAGCCTCTCCTTGTAGCACAAATCCTCCAACCCTGGCAACGTCCTTGTAAATCTTTTCCAAACCCTTTCAAGCTTCACAATATCCTTCCGATAGGAAGAAACCAGAATTGCCTGCAAAATTCCAAAAGTGGCCGAACGATCATGACCTCAGTACGTACAGCTGCAACATGACTTCTCAATTCCTATACTCAATACACTGACCAGTAAAGGAAAGTCTTCACTATCCTATCTACCTGCACCTCTACTTTCAAGGAACCTGCACTCCAAGGTCTCTTTGTTCAGCAACACTCCCTGGGACCCTACCATCAAGTGTATACGTCCTGCTAAGATTTGCTTTCCCAAAATGCAGCACCTTGCATTTATATGAATTCAACTCCATC
This sequence comes from Chiloscyllium plagiosum, assembly GCF_004010195.1. Lineage (NCBI taxonomy): Eukaryota > Metazoa > Chordata > Chondrichthyes > Orectolobiformes > Hemiscylliidae > Chiloscyllium > Chiloscyllium plagiosum. The sequence continues at coordinate 123,570,634 of NC_057710.1, forward strand.
TGCCACTCCTCAGCCCATTGGCCCATCTGGTCAAGATCCCGTTGTACTGAGGCAATCTTCTTCGCTGTCCACTACACTTCCAATTTTGGTATCATCTACAAACTTACTAACTGTACCTCCTATGTTCACATCCAAATCATTTATATGAATGACGAAAATAGTGGACCCAACACCGATCATTGTGGCACTCCACTGGTCACAGACCCCCAGTCTGAAAAGCAACCCTCCCACCACCACCACCCTCTGTCTTGAGCCAGTTCTGTATCCAAATCGCGAGTTCTCCCAGTATTTCATGAGATCTAACCTAACCTTGCTAACCACTTTCCTGTGGGGAACCTTGCCAAATGCCTTACTGAAGTCCATATAGATCATGTCCACTGCTCTGCCCTCATCAATCCTCTTTGTTACTTCTTCAAAAAAAGCTCTGTCAAGTTCATGAGACATGATTTCCCATCCACAAAGCCATGCTGACTAACCCTAATCAGTTCTCGCCTTTCCAAATACATGTAAATCCTGTCCCTCAGGATTCCCTCAATAACTTGCTCACAACTGATGTCCGGGTCACCTGGCTTTTCCTTACCACCTTTCTTAAATAGTGCCACCACCTTAGCCAACTTTGTCTTTCAGCACCTCACTTGTGACCATTGATGGTACAAATATCTCAGCAACAGGCCCAGTAATCATTTCCCTAGCTTCCCACAGAGTTCTAGGATACGCATGATCAAGTCCTTGGGATTTGTTCACTTTTGTGCATTTCAAGACATCCAACACCACCACTTCTGTAATGTGGACATTTTTCAAGATGTCACCATCTATTTCTCCACATTCTATATCTCCCATGTCCTTCTCAAAAGTAATCTTTCCCCATTTCCTGCGGTTCCACAGATAAGCTGCCTTGCTGATCTTTGAGGGGTCCTGTTGTCTCCCTAGTTATCCTTTTGTCCTTAATGTTTTTATAAAATCCCTTTGGATTCTCCTTAACCCGATTTGTCAAAGCTATCTCATGTCCACTTTTTGCCTTCCTGATATCCCTCTTAAGTATACTCCTACTACCTTTATACTCTTCAAGGATTCTCTTGATCTCTGCTGTCTATACCTGACATATGCTTCCTTCTTTTTCTTAACCAAAACCTCAATTTCTGCAGTCATCCAGCATTCCTTAGATCTACAAGCCTTTCATTTCATCCTAACAGGAATATACTGTCTCTGGACTTTCATTACCTCATTTTGAAGACTTCCCATTTTCCAGCCATCTGTTTACCTGCAAACGTCTGCCTTCAATCAACTTTTGGGAGTTCTTGCCTAATAGTGTCAAATTTAGCCTTCCTCTAATTTAGAGCTTCAACCTTTAGATCTGGTCTATCCTTTATCGTCATTATTTTAAAGCTAACAGAGTTATGGTTGCTGGCCCCAAAGTGCACCCCTACTGACACGTTAGTCACCTGCCCTGCCTTATTTCCCAAGAGTAGGTCGAGTTTTGGCACCTTCTCTAGTAGGTACATCCACATATTGAATCAGAAAATTTTCTTTACTTAACAAATTTCTATCCATCTAAGCTCTTAATGCTATGGCGGTCCCAGTCTATATTTGGAAAGTTAAAATCCTCTACTATAACCACCGTATTATTACAGATAACTGAAATCTCCTTACAAATTTGTTTCTCAATTTCCTGCTGACTATTAGGAGGTATTTAATGTAATCCCAATAAGGTGATCATCCCTTTCTTATCTCTCCGTTCAATTCAAATAGCTTCCCTGGGTGTATTCCCTGGAATATCCTCCCTAAGTACAGCAGTAATGCTATCCCTTATCAAAAACTTATAAATCTAGACTCTGTCAAGGACCTTTGTACAAAATCATCTGTCATCCAAGATCGAACTGGATAGGAAAGGCCAGTCTCTCGTTGCCTTAAATTCACTATGATTGTTTGATAATAGTGGATCCTACTAAAATTGAAAAGGCATATAAGAGAGAATTTATTGGTAACTGTCGTGGAAATTAAATCGACTTGACTCGACTATTAGCAAGAGCAAAGAAAGGAGCTTTATTTTAAATTCTGCAGAATTGAGTCCATTACAGCTAGATGCTTCAATGTAAGGAGTACTGAGCATTGTTCAGATGCTTGCTTCTTATCACGTTCTCAAGGGCAAAGACTGGGAGAACTCAAGTTATTATTCTCTCATCCCCGGGTCTTAGATATAACAGTTCTTTAGCTTTCGCTGAGTTCAACTATTGCAAGGTCGAGTTGAATGTTTACAGAATTCAAACAGAGATAAGCTGACTGCAGACCTTCATCAAAGTATTGTTTACAAAGCTCAGTACAGCATTAAATGGAAGAAAAGCATTCTCTTTTAAATTTCACAGTAAATGGATAATTAATTTCACAGTAAATGGATAATTTTCCATTACATTTTCCCCCTTTTTGTCATTTTATGACAACAAGGACAACAACTACAACAAAACAAAATACAGAGCGAGAATAGCTATACATCAGCAAATGTTTAGGAAACGCCAGGCCTTTTTCTCAGACACCACCTACCCGAAACACAGCTTTGTGGTGGTATCATCACTTGCTCTGGTGTGCCCTGTAAACATCCCATGTTCACATATCACATTCGTCAACGTCCTGGTTTCTAAACTGCCGTGGGTCACGTGAAGGTCCCCTTAGCACCCTCAGTTAAGATACCGTCTGCGGCTGTATTCCAGATGTCCCTGCCCTTACGAATAGTCCTACCAGGGCGCTTACTAAAAGTGTGAGCTGGGGCAGCCCCATATTCGTATGAGGCTCCTTGCACTTAATTGGTTCTGGTGTTGCCCAATGTCTTCTTGGGCCCAGCTACACGCTTGCAATGGCTGGCGTGTATCCACGTGGCTCTTTCTGCGATCTTAACTGCTGTTGTGTTGCAAGGAGCACTTGAAACAGTCCAAGCCACCTCTTCGCCTTCCAGTTTTTCCTCCAGAAATGTTTCACCACTATCCAGTCTCCAGGTTCTCGATCATGCAGCTTCCCTTCTGCTGGTTGGGGTCGTGCTGCTTTCACTTGATTCCATATTTGAGATAAAAGTGTAGAGAGTTTTATACAATAACATAACATCTCATCCTCACAGTGGCCTGTTATCTGTCTTACCTTAGGTCTTGGGCCAATTCCTGTGTTGGGCGGCCTATCGAACAAAATCTCAAACGGGCTAAGATTAGCTCTTCCTTTCCTCCTAGATTTCATATGCATCAGCACAATCGGAAGTGCCTTTGTCCATGTCACCCCCTAGTTCCTCACAACATCTTGTCAATTTATTTTTTAGGGTAGCATTTTCTCTTTCCACTGCCTCACCGCTCGCTGGGTGGTAGGCACAGTGTTGTCTCATGTTTGTTCCCAAATAATCACTGATCTGCTGTTAGGCATTATTGACAAACTGTGTCCTATTGTCACTACTAAGCCTTTCAGGGATGCCCCATCTCAGAATTATCTCAGTTAGCAAAGCTTAGGCTACTGCGCTGGCATCCTGTTTAGACGTGGGGAACGCTATCACCCATTTGGAAAACATTTCAACTATTACCAGACAATACCTTTTCCCTTCGCTGGGCGTTAGTTCAATGAAATCCATCTGTAAATGTTCAAAGGTTTTTGGGGTTGGGGGTGTACTGCCTGATTCATCTGTATTCCCCTCCCCACATTATTAGTGGCACAGATAACACAATGCTCACAATATTTCTAAATCCCTTAGTGTACCAGTGTGCTGAAATACTGTTGTGCGTTCCCTCTTTTGACACATGATCCTTACCGTGTGTCAGTTTGGCATAGAATGGAAATAATGATGGTGGTAGACAGGATTTACCAATGGGGCCACACCATACTCCTTCCCTCACACTGCACCCTGCTTTCGTACACTCACGCTTTTCTTGTGGTGTGGCCTCTGACTGTAACTCCCATACGTCTGCTGTTGAAAGGGGGAAAATGGAACCTTGCCAAAGTTGCATGATGGTATATGATTTCCCTTTGAATGAAAAAGCGAACCAGAATTGACTATCTCGGTGCACCGGGACACTAAAGAAGGCATTTTCTAAATCCACAACAGAGAACTATTTGCTGTCCGGTGGAATTTGAGCTAATATGGTATAGGGGTTGGAAACATTTGGGGCGCGTGGAACAACAGCATTATTAACTGCCTGCAGGTCTTGAATAAACCTCCATTCCTCCAGTTCACCGGGAATGTTTGCCTTTTTGACCCAAAAAAATGGGGGTTCTCACCGGTGAGTTTTCTCAGGGGATTATCACTCCAGCCTTTAGGAGGTATTCAAAGACTGGAGTAATTCCTTCTATGGCTTCGGGTTTTAACAGGTATTGTGCCTTGCAAGGACAATACTCAGACGTCGGGGTTATCCTTATGGGCTCACAGCCCCATAAGAGCCCCACATCATGTTTGTCCTTTGCCCACAACTCAGTAGGGACCATTTTTAATCTTGGGTCTGAGACTTCTATGTTAGGGAAACGCCAGGCAATTGCCCTAGGCTTTTTAGGGCTAGCGGCGGTTACCTGGACTGTCCTATCTGCCTGAGTTGGCGAATTTAATTTCTTCTTATATGTCCGCATATCTGCATTGAACCAAACACCCACATTGTCCCTGAAGACCCAACCTTTCGTTCTTTGTGCCTTTAGCACCCATGGTCCCAAATCCTGTCACCAGACGCCTTCGCCAGTGATACATGAGGAGCGGAGCCTTCCACATCAAAAAGATAGGGTCTGTTTCCTCTTACAGATACCTTAAATAAGTTCACACTGACTGCATATCTGTGATCACTCCAATAAAATTCGCACAATAACAAGTGATCTGGTTTAACCAATCTCCTGAACCAATCCTTCTCGTATGGTTTGTCGGGGCCGTCAGGGTGTTTGTGTGCTGTGCAGTGCAGCATATCTCCAGCAAGAAAATCGGTGTTAATAGGATTAACATGGTTGCTTGCTTCCAGGGTGAGTGAATCGCTCACTGAACTTATCGCTCTCTGGCTTAATCGCCACTCGTAGACATACATCAGGGGTCGTGGGTCATATTTTACAGCCTGCACTGGTAAATCTTCCCTTTGAATTACCTGCAAGCCCGTCAGAGTAGTGAGCAAATCCAACCCCAGTCTCCCTATGAGATCCCGACCCATCAGATTTAAAGGACAAAATTCCGATAACAAGAAGGAGAATTGGAATGTTTCCCCGGTACTATTTTTGCACAATAGGCTGCAGAAAATCTCTCCCGCACCATGAATCCTGATGCACCCATTGTGTTCAGGAACCTTTCACTCATCTTTATTTGTCGATTGTCTAAACTGGCTTAATTTAAGGACTGAGTATGTTGCCCCTGTATCTACCAAAAAGGTGACTGATGTACCTTCCACATATAACATAGAGGTGGGCATCGACGTATACGCATCATTGTGATATTGGACATACTGTCCACACTTCGCAATCTCAGCGCTCAACATAGAGGTGTGACATGTCCCAGTGCCCGTAAGGTTAGTAGAAGAGATTAGCATAAGCGAGTCTTCGTTGCCAAGCATAAAGGAAAGAGGCTTACCTGTACCTTGTGGGCTGCCCACCTCCAACTCAACCTTCCCCTGTCAGTCCCCCCTGTCGCTCAGGCTCCAGGGCCAATTGAGACTGTCTGTGTGGGCACTGTCTCGCCCAGTGGTCCATTTTTCTGCAAACAAAGCACCCGCCAGATCCATGTCTGCCCGCGCCTCCTCCGCCACCCCCCTTCCTCTTCCTCTTTCGTGACCTCCACCTCTGCCTCTCTTCCCGCCGCACCTCCCTCCAATGGCTGGGTGACCATTTGCATCACAGTCCCTCCAATGGCTGGGTGACCATTTGCATCACAGTAAGCTGAGCTTTATGTGCTTGCTGTTCCATCTTTAGTTTCCACTTATCCTTCTCTTGGGTAAGCAATTTTTCAGCATGTATCGCATGTTGTTCTATCAAATTAGGCTTTCCTGTGCCCCAGGTAATACAGGTGTCTATTACCTTTTTCGTTATTTCATCCTTCATTCCATTGGTAAAGCTGTTCCTCCGATGTGCCTCATACGGTGTGGTTTCTGCCGCCATTACGCTCTCGGGGTGGGGGGGGGGTCTCAGTCCACTATGGGCATTATGGACTTCAGTGAGGCGCGTAAAGTACTGGGACACTGTCTCACCTTCCCGTTGCTTACACATTGCTATTTTGGTCATATCCATTCGCACTGGGACCACCTCCCTACAGGCAGTTGCCAGCGCTGCAATCAAGGGCAGTCATCAAGGTCAGGATCTGAAACAGACTTAAGACACTGTACAGCTTCGTTAGGTTGTTTTCCGTGTGCGTCTGCATGTGCGCTGGTGTTTGTACGTGTTTTTGATCTATCCTTGAGATTTCCTTTCTCTGATATCAGCCTCAGCCTTCCACATGTTATAAGCACTCCAATTCACGGGTTCTATTTTTCACTTCCTTTTTTCCTTCTCCCTCTCCTTCAACTTCGACCTCAATATTTCCAGCTGTCTTTTACTAAAACTTCCTCCCTCCGGAAAACCACATTCCTTGATCTACAACTCTAACTGCTTTACAGACTCTGGGCCGTAATTATTTAGCATGTATTGTATTTTTGGTTGACCATTCCAACTCCTGTGTGGACTCTCCCTTTGTTTGCTCTTGCTGGAGCCCATTTTTAGTGTAGCTGGAAAAGTGTTCAGCTCGCTCTCTCTCGCGGTACCATTTGACTTGCTTTCTTACCTCTAGAGGTCCCCTCTCGCATTGGGTGTGTCCGCCTCAATGCCTTGGTTTTCATAAACCAAGAAACCACGTACCCGGTATGTCTTTGGCGAGTCCAACTCAGCCAGTCGGGGTTCCAAGTCTAAATCCACCTTTAAACTTGCTGTCTCCTAAACACTGTAAAGACGGCAATCCCCTTCCCTGGGTTTTTTCTCTAATACCACGTGAGAGTTCACTGAACCCTTTTCCTGCCGTATTTATTCTCTTAGAATGAGTCTCTATGTAGGATTACTTAAGCCACGACTCTTACCCCGACCCTATTCGATTTGAACCCCGGCACTAGGGCGATCCACAGATTCCCAGTCCTCTCACGCAAAAGGGCCAATTCAGCACTCGAGATGAAGTGGAAGACCTTCAAGGCGCTGGCGTCTGCACCTCCTGGGAATCCTTAGAACCTCACCCAGTCATGGGGTCCCGGGACGAGCCCCCAAGTTTACTTGGAAACTTATCCATTTACTATGAAATTTAATTATCCATTACAGTAACTTAAAAAGGTGACGTTGAGAGATCAGAAAGAGTGCACCAATTTTGAAGCATTTTATCTACCCAACCCTTTGGGCCCATCCTGCCCTATAATACAGGCATTGGTCTCAGAAGCCACCTTGGAAGACACTTAGCCAGAGTGGAAATAAGTCATTCTTGATCCTGAGGGACTGAGGCATTTTTAATGGTCAAACTAAGTGAAAGCGAACTGAATTGCAATACTGAAGCTGTCCCTCTGGTCCAACATGTCGATGTTAAGTTTGTGCTCTAAAACTGGTTGTAATCTCATGTAGGGGCAACTTCTTCATGCAGAGGGTGGAGCATATATGGAATGAGCTGCCAGAGGTGGTTGGTACAATTACAACATATGGATGGGTAGGAAAGGTTTAGAGAGACATGGGCCAAATGCTGGCAAATAGAACTAGATTAATTGAGTTTATCCAGCCGGCATGGATGAGTTGGACCAAAGGGTATGTTTCCAAGCTGTACATCTCTTTGACTATATCTTGTGTCCTTTCCCCTCAATTACCTATCCATCCTGTTAATGAATATTGTTGTGGTCTCTGCTTGATTCAATGGATTAGACATTGTTTCTCTGCTAATAGGCTTGAAGACAGTCATTCATTTCATTAATGCCCCTATCATTACCTATCATCTCTCACCTGAATTAATTGAAATTTTACTTAGGGCAGGAGAGATGTCAGGCAATCTGTCTGCTCTTGGATATATTGAGGCCTTTAAATGACCAATTAATCATTACATATGGGTTTCAGACTGCCATTGCCAATATTTCCCCATGGCAGAAGGGAGGCTCATGTCTGTGGGGTCTCAGTAACTTTAGCTGCCAAGAACTGCTGTCTGGCAAGTGGTTGAGGATGGAACTTCTTTTGTGGGACACCTCCGTCAACATTCCCAATTTTAGCATTATTCCCTGCATCTCAATCCATCCAGTCTGATCCCAGACGTAGACCCTCCTGCCTGAATTTGACTTCTCAACTTGATCCAATAGCTTGTAGTCCCAGCAGTGGTCACTGTACCCATCTGTGCTGCTTGACTGCAGATCTGCTAGCTATCTAATTGGTCAGAAGATAGCGCCCCTTACGAAGACAGTGGTAGAGGTCTTATCTTAAGTTGGTTTGAGGCAGCTGTTTGGATTGTTATCAGTACATCCAGTTCTTTTATGCTAGGGCAGAGGTGTGTTGTGCCAACAGTATCCAGCAGTTCCTTATAAAATGCAGTCCAGTAGCTCAAGCAATGTATTCTTTAGCCTCTAAAGTCTTCACATTTGATGCTGTATATACATTCCCTTAAGGCTATGTATCAACCTTCTATGTTTTATTTGTTCATAATTTTAAACAACTTTTATTTTAACATCTTATAAACAGCTCCATTCTGATCAAAGTTGGCCAGTTCTTTGTTTTTGCTCTGATGAGACAATATCTTTACTGTACCCTTTTTGATGTCTATCATAATGTGGTACCCAAGACTGACAAATGTGGCCATTACATCTGATCTTTACAAAACATTGCTCGAGAATAGGATATCCTTCATTGTCATGTATATTCAATGCAAAATGCAGTGAAAAGTGTGTATTATTGCCTGCATAGGTGCCATTTACATTAACTTAGAATAAAATAATTAATTAAGTAACTTAGAGTTCAACTTTCCTTTGCCCGCAGCGACAGCATGCCACTGTTGAGTGTGACCTGCTCCAGGATTCCCAGCCCATGTCATGCCACCACAATGCTCAAATACCTAGTATTCCATTACCCATTTTGTTTTCATAGAATCCCTACAATGTGGAAGCAGGTTTTTCGGCCCATTGAGTCCACACCGATCCTCCAAAGGACATCCCACCTAAATCCATCCCCCTACCCTACTTTGTCCATGTAACCCTGCATTTCCCATAGCTAATCCACCTAATCTGTACATCCTTGGACACTGTGGGCAATTTAGCATGTCGAGTCCATCTAACTTTCACATCTTTGGACTGGGGAAGGAAAACCAGCGCATCCGGAGGAAACTCACTCAATGCGCACAAGATGCGCAAACTCCACACAGACAGGCATCTGAGGCTGAAATCTAACCTGGGTCCCTGGCATTATGAGACAGTAGTGCTAACCACTAAGCTACCATGCCACCCTAAAATTTTCTAAAATAAACTTATACACTTGAGCACTCAAAGTGTTGTGGATCTGAACACACACATCCTTCTGTTCTTCACATGATCCAACTTTCACCTGTGAGAAGTATAAGCTATTTTTAACTGAAATATATCACTTCATAAAACTGATATTGAATTTCATCTGACACTTTACTTGGCTGGCTCACTCTTGATCTATATGAAATCTGCCTTATTTAAATCTGTGCCTGTATTTTGACACAACCTTTTGACTTTCCATTCAAACCTCAACATTTTCAATTTAGCAGTTAATACTCCTGAGTTGAACACCCGCATTTAATTCATCCATCTGATCTGTTCCTCATGACTGCATCTAATATACCTTTCCTCTTCAATCCATTCAAACATTTAAATTCAACACACTTCTTAGGCATCTAATTTTTTTTCTATTTACTCCTTCTCCTATTCAATCAGTGAATCCTTTAAGTTCAGAAGCCGTAATAGAATATATCTTTTAAGGCTGTCTTTTACATGTTTAGAGCTGTTAAATGATTCCTTGGAATTATGCGTATCAAGGTTTGATTCAAAACAAACTGTAGTATATCGCATCATCTGTCAACCACATCTTTTGTAAACTATGCTGTAGGTTTTAAGTATAGAATTGTTTCTGAGAGGCGTATGTGACTGACATGCTCATATACTGAGAAAGGGGAAATGTAGCACATTTTGCAAGCTTCCTGCTCCTTTTCTTCCGATGGTTTCCTGAAGCAGGTATGTAAGGTGAGTAGTAGCTGAATTGACAATTGGAATCCAAGGCTGAGAAACTTGTATAAGAACTGAGCTTTTTCTTAAAGATAGGTTTAAAGATTGGTCACTATCTGCCCTTCAAGAAATACATCTTTAAACGAGGCAGCTCACCACCATCTTCTCAAGGGCAACTAGGAATAGGCAATAAATGCTGGCTAGCCCATGATACTCACATCCCACAAGTGAATAAAAAGACTTCTTTAAAAAAAAATCAGATTTAGCATTCATTACTCCTTGTTCTTTCTTTTGGAGGCCGGAGAAAGGCATGAATGAAGAAATACAATGATTGTATTGATCATTATCTGCAACTATGTCTCCAGTTCCAGGCATGATTCTTTGTGGCTATCAGGAAATAACTGCCCAATGTTAATAGGGTGGGATAAACTTTACAAAGAGAAGCTATATTCCAACTTCATTGCCACACAGATTAAAACATTATCTTTTCTTGTTACATCATCAGAATTTATCAAGGTTTGTTTGGAAAATATTCACAGCACTTTGTGAATGCAATTTTATAGATGCTGACTAACTATCCATCTGAAACTGCCCACCTACAGAAGGAGCTGTTAATTACAGCCAAACACATCCTAACTACCAATCTTTATAACCTGGGTGGCATATGAATGACATCAATAATGACCATCAATGATATATCTTCCATGAAACACTTTACAGTTGTGAAGTGTATTACATCAGGGTCTCATCTTGTTAAAGATTTTCTTCCATTTGATTCGTCAGCATGCTCATGTTGTAGGTTGGATGCTTTATCAGCAAAAGCATGAGCATTCAAAATAGATTACCCCTTTATGGCAATGAGTATTTCACTGTAAAAGATGTGCTGACTTCTTATTTAAGGCATCTTGATGGGACTGATTATTTGGTGAAAACAAACTGTGGAAGAACATTGTGTACCATAGATTGAGTGAGCTGCCAGAGAGAACATTTGAAATGGATAGTTCAAGACTCTTCACCAGACCGTCAGTTTCACATTCACTCTCACACTCAATCTCTCTCAGACACTCTTGTGCTCTCTTGCTCTCACACTCCCTCTCCCTCTCTATCTGTCTGTGTGTGTGTGTCTCTCTCTCCCCCTCTGGTCTCTGCACAGGATTTTGTTTGAGTTCCTCAAAGATATTGTCATCTTTTAGCTGGAAGCTATCCTCCAGAATCTGAAGTTCTACCTTCATTTGTGTGTATGGCATTTTCTGTCAGTAGAGAAGAAGTTGGGTTAGGAGCACACTGGATGATATTCATGTTGCCATACTTGAACTACTGTGTGTATCAAACAGGGTGATCTTCCTTTGTTACATTTCTTGAGGCAGTTGCTGTCTTGCTGCATTCACAAACCTAGGGTCTAATTTTAGTGATGCCTTGTTATATTTATTCAGTTTTCACCAATTCACAAATGCTATGTGAAGGTGCTGAAGTCCCAAATCAGTAGCTTTCAGTGGCTGCCAAATTCACATGAGGGACCTCACTGAATATCTAATTGAGGCCAGTGCAAAATGCACTATATATATTTTTTCATGTACAATTTACCAATGAGAAAGCATCTCAATAAAGAAAAAAAAATCTGACATTTTATTCCAGATTTTCAAATTGGGCAGCATGAATATCTGTGCGGGATTCTCTGATTCATCTGCTGTAATTACAATAAAAGATATAAGAAAATTCTCAGAAATGGCTTTCTTGGTGATTCCTTTTTCAAGGGTATCTGTGCTTCGAGCTGCCCTGTTCAGTACTGCATACCTTTTTACTAATTTTGTTTCCAGTATGTAACAGCAGGTTTGTAAAATGCGTTCTGTTACTGATGATTATCACCCCTTGACCTAATAACATACCAACATTTGTAGGTTTCTTTTAACTGCCAGTCCTAAATTATGCTTGAAAAAGTGGTGGTGAGCTTTTAATAGATCTGGTGTTGGTTCAATAGTATTGTTAGGTGAGCTATTCCAGAGTTTGATCCAGCAACAATGAAGGAAAGATCTTTCAGAGTCTCGGTTGTGTGAGACTTAGAGGTATTGCCCGGTTACCACCCTCGACAACAGTATAAACAGTATACTCAGCACAAAGTATAAGAGTCAAGTCAATTTTATTAGTTTAGTTAAAACAGACATACAATTCACATTGTTTAGTTAAGAAAAAGTTAACAGCAGGCATGCAATTTATACAATGCTAAAATTTAGGTGCACACCCACTTAAGTTTCCATACCACTCCCTGAACAGTCAACAGAAATAAAAGCTAAAACCCGAAAATAGCTGCTCACGCTGGCCAGGCGATTCCCCTTCAGTGTAATCTTCATGCTCCCAAGCATGGGGTACTCAACTTTGCAAAAGTTAATCTCCAGAGATTTTGCTGTTAGCACACCAAAATCCTTTATTTTTTGTTTTTTCCTTATCATCTCAAACTGTGGTGTCTTCTCCTTGGTGGTTCTGAGCTCATCTGATGAGCCGGTCTTTCCAGTGCAGGCTCACCCCAAGGACACCGTTTGGATTACCTCGTTATTCTTTCTTCAAATAATGATTTGTACTTTATCCTTTCCTCTGTGTTGAACCAGTTCAAGCCAGTAACTTCAGTTGACAAGCTGTCGTTTTTATATACGAGTAGCCCCTGGCCAACAGAGGGAACTTGCAGGCGATGGTTTTCCCACGAACCTACTACCCTTGTTCTTCCAGGTGGTAGAGGTGCCATGAGAGAACCTTGTTCAATTGCTACAAATAGGTGCAGTTTGCCATGTGGAGAATATCACAAAGGTGGTGGATGGTCAGTCAAACTAACAGTTTTGTCATGATTCTCTCTTGTTTGTAATGGTTATTGCCTGGCACTTAGTTGTTGCTTGCATCTTAAGTCCAAACTTAAATGTTCTCCAGGCCTTGTTGAATGTGGGCATAGATTGCTTCATTATCTCAGAAATTGCAAATGGAATCAAGTGCTTGAAATGCCAGCAAAAATGGTCTTTCTGATCTTATAATGGTGGGGGAAATTCAGATCAAGTAATCAAGCATAGTCAGACTTCAGATATTGACCTGAGGAATTCCTGGAATGACATCCTGGGGCTAAGATGATCTTTCTTTGTGCTAAGCATGATTCCAGCCAGTGAGGGTTTGCCCCAATTCCTAGATTTCAGTTTTTTTCCCTTAAGCATAGCTTTCAAAAGAGATTTTCATGAAATCATCCTTCAGCTTCACCTGATGCAAAGGTTATATTAACCTTCAAGGTGTAGCACTGTCATACTATTGTAACTTTTTTTGTTAATTCACTAGCTGTTCTTGAAGTTTATGAATAAAGTTGCCACATGAAGGGTGGGATTTTTTTGAAAGGCAGTGTTTCCCACCCTGGTCCCCAAAAAGTCAGCAGGGAGCATCACCAATTGCAGTTGGCTTGCAGCTGTTTAACACTCAGAACATTGTGACTGATGAAAGATCACTGGGCTCAAAACATCATCCTGTTTTTCTCCCCACTAATGCTGCCAGACCGGCTGAGTTTCTCTCATATTTGCTGCTTTTGTTTCAGACTTCCAGTGTTTTGACAATTTCAAAGATGAATTGTACAAAGTAATGTTATGATGGGGCTCTTGCATTCATTAGACAAAGGTATATTGAGTTAATTTTGCCAAATAGTCATTAACTTGAAAGGTTAGTTCTGATTCTGGCACCACAAATGCTTAATATTACTGAATATTTCAGCACTTTCTGTTTTAATTTTAGATTTTCAGCGTTTGCAATATTTTGCTTTTTTATCTTTATCCAACTTGTCATAATTTTGCATAAATTATGTGCAGTAGATGAATTGTAAATGTTTATTGTCTTATTCTGTCTCCTCAGATAATAGAAACTATTGTTGAAATAATATGGTTCAGATACTTATAGATTCTTTTATTTTCACATTTATTTGACTTTTATAATGTTTGTGTACAAAGAATAGTGGGGCACTCTTGTATGTTTACCTGCTATTAAAACTCCTGGAAATGTGATGTGTTTTCACTTTGTTTCTGTCTTGGGTAGCCCATGAGAAGAAGTATATTAGTAGAGGAGAAGCAAATGTAGCCCCTGCAGCACAGTCAAAACTCTCACGTGTGAGCAGTGGATTTGGCCTGTCAAAGCTGACTGGATCCAGGCGAAGCAGAAAAGAAAGTGGAATCAGTAAGACCAACCTCACATCACAGGTAGATTTTCTCCCTTTAACTTGAATGTCTCCGTTTGCATCAGCTACGTCTGCCATTCAAAAATTAGGTGTAATCTGTACTACTTTTATACAATTCACTGAAATGAAAAAAAGACATAAGAATATAATAAGGTGACATAAAAGCATATGGAAATGCAAAGACTGGTATCATGTTATACAAATAAAATTATATTTGGATTTTCAGTAAGCATTTGATAAGGTACCGCATTATTCGGCTGCTTGAGAAGATAAGGGCCCATACTGTTAGAGGTAGTGTATGAACGTGGATAAAGGATTGGCTAACTAAGTGAAGACATTTTCCGGATGGTAATCTGTAACCATTTGAGTTCCACAGGGATTGTTGCTGGGGCCATAATTATTGACTTCGATGAGGATAATGAATGTAAATGATCTCCAGCATCTGCAGACCTCACTTTCTCCTCGAAGATAAGGGCCCATGCTGTTAGAGGTAGTGTATGAACGTGGATAAAGGATTGGCTAACTAAGTGAAGACATTTTCCAGATGGTAATCTGTAACCATTTGAGTTCCACAGGGATTGTTGCTGGGGCCATAATTATTGACTTCGATGAGGATAATGAATGTAAAATAGCAAAGTTTGCAGGTAGCACAAAAAAATTGGGAAGACAAGTGGTAAGGAGAATAGAGAGAGTTGGAAGGGTTTAGACATATTAAGTCGTTGGGCAAAACCGTAACGTATGGAATGTACTGTGGTAAAATGTGAGGTTATGCACTTTGACAGGAAGAATAGAGGAGTTGAATATGAGTTAAATGGAGAGAAATGCAGAATAGTACAGCACGATGGGATTTGCAATCCTCTTGCATAAATCACAAAAACCAGAATACAACTCAGCAAGTGCTAGGGAAGTCAAATTGTATTCCTTTCACGGGGCATGCAATATCAAAATAGGGAAGTCCTGCTAAAACTTTACAAAGCACTAGTTAGACCACAGCTGGAATATGGTGAACAGTTTTGGACCCCTTATCTAAGGAAAATTATGCTGGCTTTGAAGGTAGTCAGTATAAGATTTACTAGTCTGTTCCTGAGTCTGGAGAAAGTTGGGCCTGTGCTTGTTGGAATTTAGAAGAATGAGAGATGACGTTATTGAAACATACAAGGTTCTTCGGGGACTTGATGGGATAGATATGGAAAGGTTGTTTCCCTTGTGAGAATGATGTGGACCAAGGGCAGGAATCGCAACAAGAATTCTTTACTCTTAAGACTGAGATAAGGTGGAATTTCTTCTGTGAACGGATAGTGGGTTTGTGGAGTTTTTTATAATAGAAGGTTGTAGATGCCAAGTTGTTCAGTATATTTGACTGAGGCAGATTTTTATTGGAAAGGGAATCAAGGGTTATAGGGAAATGACGCAAAATTGAAGTTGAGGATTATTAGATCGGTCATGATCTCATTGAATGGTAGAGTGACTTAATGGGTTGAATGGCCTGCTTCTGCTCCTACGTCTTAAGACATTGAGTCTTAAGTTCCCCATGAGCCACAAATAGAGGCCAGAAAAAACACTTTCTGTATTTTAATAAAATTTTAGCATTCAATTAATTTGTATTTATTTTTCTCAGGAAATTTCCCAGTGGATGTTCACCCACATCGCTGTTGTGCGGGATTTAGTGGATATGCAATATAAAGAATACCAGGAGGTAAACATGTTATATAATTTTAATAAAGCTAGTTTTTTTTTCAAATTGGTATACTAAGAGCTCTTTGAATATGTTGCTGTTCAGGATCTAAATAGTCAAGCATTTATTCTGTCTAATCCAAAAGCTTATTAGATGATTTGCATCAACAAGGTGATCCAGTGAGGGGAAACTGCATTGTTCTGACCATAATGTGCATGTATCATATCTATGTATTTAACATTATTGCAGTACCTATGTGGAACGTACCTTCACCATGAAAAATTATCCTATGGTTAAGGCTATGTTTTTTGAAATCTGGTAACCAATAAATGATCTCATTTTGCCACATTAACTGAAAGAATGAAAATCTTTTGTTGCTTTGAGACACTCCGACTTAAAGAAGAGTCAGCATTCAGACCATCGGTAATGGAGTTGATTGTCCACTCCATTGCTGTAGGAATGAATTGCTGTGAAGAGAGAAAGATGTGAAGTTTGTTTGAAGTTGTCAGGGCAAGTTAATGCCGATTATGATTCAATAAGTGTTGGTTTATGAGCAGAGTACAAAAGTAAGGAAGTTATGCTAAAATGTTTGTCTCTCTAATTAGACCCTCGGTTATTTTGTCCAATGCTAAGAAAAACACTTTACAGAGGATGTCAAGGTCTGCTAGAGGAACTTCACTATGGGATCGAGGATTTAGTTCTATGGATAGAGTAAAAAAACTAGGATTGTTCTATTTTGAGCAGAGATAGTTGAGGGATATTCAAAATTGAGCAATTTTTATAGTTTCTTCCAATTTATTCTGTCATAACAATTGTAACCAGTGGCCACAGATCAAAGAAAATTGGCATGAGAAACCAGAAGGGTTTTTATTTTGTTACAAAGTATGATCTGATTGGAAATAAATTCAAAAATAACTTAGTTCCAAAATATCTAATTCATGATTCACATTAACGTACGAAAGGTTATGTTTAGTTCTGAGTTAGTTAGCTAAGTTGGCTTGATGGCTGGTTTGTAATGTGATGCCAAAACGCGAGTTCAGTTCCTGCATCAGCTGAGATACTCATTAAGGTCCCACCTCAACCTCACCACTCACCTGAGGCATGCTGACCTTGAGGTTAAACTCCACCAGTCATTTCTAATGAGCGTGTAGCCCTATGGTCCTCTGAGACTATGTCAGATATATGTTTAGGTCTGGGAAGATGATTGCTTCAAAATTTAAGTAATGAAAATCTAGCATTCTAAAGAATGCCAGAATATTTCAAACAATAGCAGTTCACAAGCTGACTCATGTTCATTTAATAAAGTTAGACCAGGAAAGAGTGGGTTATGAAACAGTCGATGGTCTAAATTAGCTAAAAAGCTGGAGATCTTGTATAAGACCATACAAAATCAGAACTGGAGTAAGTTATTCAGCCCCTCAAGCCTGCTTCACGATCTACTAGGACCAACACTGCTCATGTCCACTTTCTTGCTCTTTTCCCATGACTCGTGATTCCCCTTCTGATCAAGAATCTTTCTGTCAGCCTTAAATATGCGCAAGGACTCCCAAAGACATTCGAACATCTGAGAGAAGAAATTCTACCACATCTCAGTCTTAAATTGGCACCACTTAATTCTGAGACACTGTCTGCTGATTCTAGACTCTCCCAAGAGGAGAAATATCCTCTCAGCTTTTACCTTGTCAAGCTTCATGAAAATTCTACATGTTTCACTGAGATCACCTCGCATTCTTATAAATTTGAATGAGTAGACTCCCAATCTGTTTAATCTTTGCTCATAAGATAATTCCTCCATATTGGCTCATCCTAATGTACCTTCTCTGAACTGCCTCAAAAGGATAATATCTTTTCTTAGATAAGAGGACAAAAGCTGCTCACAGGTTGCCAGCTGTGTCTCTCCAGCATTTTGTATAGTTGCAGTAACTCCACTATTATAGTCCAACCCCCTTGAAATAAGGACCAACATTTCATTAGTCTTCCTGATTACCTGCTGCACTTGTGTGCTAGCTTTCTGTATTTCATGCACAGGTATCCTTTCTGTTTGAACTTTGCAGTTTTTCTCCATTTAAATAATATTGTTATTTTGTTTTCCCTTTCAAATCAAACAACTTTGCACTTTCCCCACATTCTGCTCCATTTGCCAACTTTTGCCCACCTATTTAACCTATCATTATTTTACTGTAAATTGTTTGAACCTCAGGCACAACCTGCCTTTCTACCTATTTTTGTGTTGCCTGCCACTTTTGCTGTAATACATTCACATCCTTCCTTCAAGTTATAGTAATATATATTGTAAACTGTTGGTGTCTGTGATACCTGTGGAACCTCACTGGTCACAGGTCACCAACTTGAAAAAGGGCCCTTTATCCCTACTCTTGATTTCCTACCTATTAGCCACTTCCTATCTAATATACTACCTCCAACACAATGGTCTCTTATCTAACAACTTAACCTTTTGTGAGGTACCTTGTTGAACGACTTCTGGAAGTTCAAATGCAACATATGGTTCCCGTCTATCCGCTCTGCTTGAGAATTCCTCAAAAAAATATTTAATAGGTTTCCTCCCACAGTCCAAAGATGTGCAGGTCAGGGTGGATTGGCCATGCTAAGTTGCTCATAGTGCTAGGTGCATTAGTCAGAAGGGAATGAGTCTGGGTAGGTTACTCTTTTAAGGATTGGTGTGGACTTGTTGGGCCAAATGGCCTGTTTCCACACTGTGGGGAATCTAATCTTAAAAAAAAGTTAATCAAGATTGCCTCCTTATATGTTTTCTCTTTCAACTTAATATTCTCCTTCATTTCCTTGGTTAGTCGTAGTTGGTTTATCACTGTCTTAAAATCTTTACTCCTTACTGGGAAGTATATTTGCTGGGTCCTAAGTTACCTACTTAAATGTCTGCCACTGCTTGATTAGTATTTCCTGTTAGTCTATCTGTCCTATATACTTTTAGCTAATTCTATCCTCATTTCATTGAAATTCCCCTTATTTAATTTTAATGCAGTTGGGTCTGACCCAAATTTCTCACTGTCAACTGAATGTTAAATTCTATCATGTTATGATCACTACTTTTTAGGGATTTTCATTCTGACTTCATTTATTCAATCTACTTATTACACAGTACTAGATTCAAGATAACTAGTTCCTTGGTTGGCTCCATGATTTTTGCTCTATGAAACTATCCTTCATGCACTCTATGAATTTGTTGTTGTAACTAGTCTTTCCAAATCGATTAACCCAGTTAACAAAAAGATTAATGTCATCCATAATTATCTGCAACCATTACTTTTTGGGCAATCCCAAGAGGAAGTTTTGTTTTGGGAGTTGGAACTGGATTAAAAGCATTCATCAAACCTGAAAGATTGAAAAACCTATACTTTCAATTAGGTCAAAGTTGCAGACATAAATATGCATGAGTTAATATAAAGATCTGTTTGAGGACATTACAGAACAGACTAGTTTGTCCTGGAGATAGTGACTTTTGGGGAGGGTTCTGAGTTAAATTTTTCTTGATGTTTGCTGAGGGAGGAAGTTAGTTGCAGTTTAGATGGTATGTAGCTCATTGAGAGAAGATAGTCGATGAAAATGATAATTATACCAACCTGTGCTATAAGCAGCATATGTAAAAATAACTTCTTTAACTATACCATATGGAGGTGAGGTTTAATTTTGGTTTGAATTTTGCAGGAACAATAGCTGAAAGATTTGCCTATTTTCCCTGTATGGACTCTTGTCAAAAAAATCAGAAAATAAGTCAGTTTTGATATGTTGAGAATGTAAACAGAACATGGGAATGAGGTATCCAAAGTCGGGAGAACTTATTCCCTCTGAGAACAACTGGGGCAGAGGAGAATTCTCTGGAGAATTGTGGCGTATTTTTGGGTGGCACCTTTCAATAGTAAATAACTTGATGATTGATGTGTACTGTAAGAACATTCTTGGGGGAAGTAAGAAGTAAACCTGAATGCAACAAGTATGTAGATATAATCCGCATTATGAAGATAATGAAGAATGCGTTATTCAAGATTTTAAATGTAAGAAAGTTAACTTTTTTTTTAAAAATGTGAAATTTTGTTGAGTAGTAGTCATGTATAAATCAAGGTATTTGGATTTCCCTTTAAATGCTGATGGTCCCTAACAGGGTAGCAACAATTTTGAATTGGCTGTCTGCTTGCAAAATAGTTACTTGCAAGGACTTTGGGGAAGGGAATATGCAACTGTTTGGATAGCGCTCTCGTAGAACACAACTTAAGAACTAGGAGCAGGAGGAAGCAATTAGGCCCCTCGAGCTATCTCTGTCATTCAGTATGATAATGTCTGATCTCATCTCAAACTCAACTCCACTTTTCTGCCCAATCTCCATAACTCTTCAATCCATTACTGATTAAAAATCTGTCTGTCTTTTCCATTTGTTTATTCGGTGTTCCTATATCTGCTGCTGTCTGAGGTGGTGAATTCTACAGGTTCAGAACCTTTTGAGAGAAGTAATTTCTCTTTATCTTTGTTCCCAATTTGCTATTCGTTTTCTTCAAATTATGACCTCTTCCAGACATCCTTTCAACATCTACTTTGTCAATCCTCTTTAACATCCTGTGTACCTCAATTAGATTTTCTCTCATACTTCCTAACTCTAGAGAGTTAGGCCTAAAGTGCTTCATCTCATTTCATAAGACAAACCTCACCTCATAGATCATAGAATCCCTACACTCTGGGAGTAGGCCATTTGGCCCATCGAGTTCACACTGACCCTCCGAAGAGTATCACACCCAGACCTACCTCTCTACCCTATCACTGTAACCTGTATTTCCTGCAATCTACCTAACCTGCAGATCTTTGGTGCCAAACAAAGAGACCTTAGGGTGCAGGTTCATAGTTCCTTGAAAGTAGAGTTCCAGGTAGACAGGGTGGTGAAGGCTGCATTTGGTATGCTTGCCTTTATTAGTCAGTGCATTGAGTAATAGAGTTGGGAGGTCATGTTGCAGCTGTACAGGACATTGGTTCGGCCACTTCTGCAATATTGCAGTCAGAAGCACGTGGAACGCAGTAAATTGAGGGGTGTGTAGGTTAGATTGATCTTAGATTAAGATAAATGCTTGGCACAACATCATGGGCCGAAAGCCCTGTACTGAGCTGTACTGTTCAATGTTATGGTCTCCCTGCTATAGGAAGGATGTTGAAAGGGTTCAGAAAAGATTTACAAGGATTTTACCAGCGTTGGAGGATTTGAGCTATAGGAAAAGGCTGAATAGGCTGGAGCTATTTTCCTTGGAGCATTGAAGGCTGAGTGACCTTATAGAAGTTGATAAAATCATGAGGGGTAGGAATAGGGTGAATATTCAGGATCTTTTCCCCAGGACAGGGGAGTCCAAAATTAGAGGGCATAGGTTTAAGGTGAGAGGGGAAATATTTAAAAGGGACCTAAGGACCAACTTTTTCACGCAGAGGGTGATGCATGTGTGAAATGAGCTGCCAGAGGAAGTGATGGAGGCTGGTACAATTACAATATTTAAAAGGCATCTGGATGGATACATGAATATGAATGATTTAGAGGAATATAGGCCAAATGCTGGCAAATGGAACTAGATTAATATAGGATATCTGGTTACCGTGGATGAGTTGGACCAAAGGGTTTGTTTCTGTGCTGTATAACTCTATGACTTAATCTAGAGAATCTTCTCCGAACTTCTGGTAAAGAAACTACATCCTTCCTCAGGTAAGGGGACCAAAACTCTGTGCTCTATTCCAAATGTAGTCTCTCAATTGCCTTGTATAGTTGCAGCAACATTTCCCTACTTTTATATTCTATTCCTTAAGCAATAAATGCCAAAATTGAATTTCCCTTCCCTATTACCTGTCGTACCTGCATATTAGTTTTCTTTGATTCATGCACAGGGGCACTGAGACCCTACTGCACTGAAGTACTCTGAAGTTTCTCTTTATTTACTTAATCATTTGCTTTTATATTCTTCACAACAAAATGCATGTTAAACTCTTTATGCCAAATTCTGGCCCATTCACCAACCTATCCATATCCATTGGTAAATGTTTTATTTCATCATTGCAACTTACTTTCCTACCTATTTTAGTAAATAGAGTGCTGTATTGAGTCAGCTACCTTAGCTGCAGCAACAAGTGGAGTATTAAAGTTAACAATAGTTCCCTGGAGTAAGTGATGAAAAATCTACCAGGTACCTCATGTTTGCTGAAGTATGATTCTGGATGGAATGAGCGGGCTCAGTATGATGTCTTTTCCCCAACTGAGTTAACTGCCATCACACTTTGTCAAGATTGCCAAGGTTCATGTGATTTGAGAGTGATGCTAAGGAAAGTAGAAGTTAAATCAAACCATAACAGTATGTCAGAAGTATTCTGTGCCATTGTGAATTAACAGCTTCATATACAATGAAAACACCAGCCAATGAAGAAGTTAAAATTATCACCTCATATACTGATGATTGATTACTGAAAACCCTTGACCACCCACTACTATGTACGCAACAACCAAATGTATACAGATATATGGCTTTTAGTAAGGACTGTGAAAGTGGTTGATAATTTTCAATTTCTCCTTTAACTGGATCATTAAATTGATGAATCCATATATTTCAAAGGCACCTGCAGATTTCTTGAATTTCTGTAAATCGTGTTTGCAGAATGAATCTGCCAATCCTAGGCGATCTTCAACTGCATTTATTAAAACTTAATTATTGTTGAGCTCAATGTTTAATATTACTACATTGTAAGAAGTTTTTTAATCAACCTGTTCAGATATGATATGATTCATCTTCTGGCCCAGAGTCAGCAACACTACCACTGTGCCAAATTATTGCTACTTTATATGTTGACATGTGTGTTAAATATCAATATTTGAAAGTATGTATGTATTGACCACTTAATTTATAGCTTATTTTTCTCTTCCACTTCCTGAATGTAATGAAAAATCAAATTTCTAATTTGCAGCGTCAACAAAATGCCCTCAAGTATGTGACTGAAGAATGGGCCCAGATAGAATATGAGCTATTGCGAGAAAGAGGTTTATGGGGTCCTCCAATTGGATCACATCTTGATAAATGGATGTTGGAAATGCCAGAGGGGCCCTGCAGAATGAGAAAGAAGATGGTGCGAAATGACATGTTTTATATACATTATCCTTATTTACCAGAAAATGAGCAGGAGTCCACCAGTCTGCAGGTAAGTCTCGATAAATCTGTTCTAAAACAGAAGTTGTTTTTCCATGACTTCATAAACTGTTGAAATTGTCATGTAAACCAAAGATATCAATCATTAGTGAAAGTTGTATTTGATTGTTAATGGAATCTAATATTTCTTTATATCTGATTTTTGAGAATTGACTTTTTTGAATATTTTGAAATGCAAGTTATTCAGAAACTTGTTGTAAAGTTAAAAGCTATCGTGTTTTTTCCCCGAGATTACTTTGGTAATTTAAAAAAAAATTGTGCGACAAAGCAAAACCAGTCTGTTAGTATGACAGTGAAAATCAGGTCCAAGAGTAATGTCAGCTACGATTCCTAGTGTGCCTTTCCAAATTTAATTTTTTGTGAATGGGTTAATGGATACTTCATAGCAATTACTATCTTCAACTATCCATCTCTAAATAGACTATTATGTCAAAGTAATAAAAATGCACAGTATTCCCCATTCTCGTGTGTTAGTAAGTATTCCTAGCTTCCTAAAACTATCATAAATTAAATTTTTGTTTGCTTTTTGCTGAAGTTTAGAATTAAATTTACAGTCCCCTGCAACTTATTTATTTCTCATTTCGTAAGGCTATATCTTGTTAACAATGTTGTGACCAGCAATTATTTTTATAATCATCATTGATTTTTAAGATTACCCATTTTGTTTGGCCATAGTGATGGTCAGGAGAAATGCATGCATTATATAACTAATGTTACCATCTTTTCTTTGGCTGTACATTCTAGTTGTATGGTTGAGGTGTTGAAGTGGAGGTCTGTGTTGATTGTATTTGGAGGAAATGGTTGCGATATTGTGCTGTTTTTCATGTAACCCGTGATGGAAGCACTTCTCCAATTCTGCATCTGTAGCTCATAGTAATTTAAGAGTCAGTAAATAAAACCAGAATATGTAATTGATTCTAATCATTGGTTTAAGTTTTGATCCCTGATGAATTCAATCATATCTTCATGACCTTAGTAATCTATATATTAAAAAATGTATTCCAATAAACAAGGTCTTGAGCCCAAGTATTACTTTCTTTCATGAAACAAAGAACTCTCGATGCTGGAAATGTGAAACAAACAAAAACAGAAATGGCTGGAGAAACTCAGCAGTCTGGCAGCATTTGTGGAGTGAAAAGAGTTAATGTTTCGAGTCCACTGACACTTTTTGAGGGCTTTGATGTTAAGGGTAGTCACTGTCATCACATTCTAGAATACAGTTTCTCTATCCATGTCTGAACCAAGGCTGTAATGAAGTCAAGAGCTAATTGTCTCTGGCAGAACCCAAACTGGACATCATTGAGCAGGTTATAGAGATATACAGCACGGAAACAGACCTGTCAGTCCAACTAGTCCACTCCAACCAAGTTCCCAAATTAGTCCCATTTGCCTGCATTTGGCACATATCCCATTAAACCATTCCTATTCCGGTACCTGTCCAAATGTGTCTCAAATGTTGTAACTGTACCTATCATTTCCTCTGGCAATAAATTCCACATACGAACCATCCTTTGTGAAAAAGTTGCCCCTGACGTCCCTTTTAAATCTTTATCCCCTCACCTTAAAAATATGCACCCTAGTTTTGAGCTCCCCTACCCCAGGGAAAATACCTTTGCTATTCACCGTATCTATGCCTGTCATGATTTTATAAACCTCCAAAAGGTTACCCCTCAACCTTTTATGCTCCAGTGAAGAGTGTCCCAGCCTATCCAGCCTCTCCTTATGGCTCAAATCCTCCAGTTATGGCAACATACTGGTAAATCTTTACTGAACCCTCTCCAATTGAATAATGTCCTTCCTGTAGCAGGGTGACCAGAACCAAAAATGACCTCACCAATGTCCTGTCCAACTGCAACATAGTGTCCCAACTCGTACACTCAGTGGACTGAGCAATGAAAGCAAGCATGCTAAATGCCTTCTTAACCACCATGTCTACCTTGACACAAATTTCAAAGAACCATGTACTTGAATCCCTTGGTCTCTTTGTTTAACAACACTACCAAGGAACATATTATTAACTGTACAAGGCCTGCCTTCGTTAGTTTTGAAATAGCTTGTATTTATTCAAATTAAACTCCATCTATCACTCCTTTGCCCATTGTCCCAATTAATCAAGATCCCTTTGTAATTTTAGATAACCTTCTTCACTGTTGACTATACCACCAAATTTGGTATTATCTGCAAACTTACTGCACCACGCTCATGACTGTCTTTACTAATTAGTCTACCATGCAGAACTTTGTCAAAGCCTTTATTAAAATCCATGTAGACAACATCTTTTACTGTGTCCTCCTCAAACTTTTTGTTTGTGTCTTCAAAATAATACTCAATTAATACACTATTTCCCACACACAAAGCCATGCTGACTATCCCTAGTCAGTCCTTGCCTCTTTAAATGCACATAAGTCCTATCTCTCAAAATCCCTCCAACAACCTACCCTCCATTGATGTCGAGCTCACCCGTCTATAGTTCCCAGCCTTCTCCTTACAGCCTTTCTTAAATAAAAGCACAACATTAGCCAACCTCCAATCGTCTAGCACCTCACCCTTGGCTGTAGATGACACAAGTATCTCTGCTAGGGACTCCGCAATTTCTTCCCTAACTTCCCATGACATTCTCGGATGCATGTGATCAGGCCCTGGAGATTTATCCACTTGTGTTTTTTTAAGACTTCTAGAACCACCTCTTCTGTAATATAGACAGTTTTCAAGACATCAGTATTTATTTCACCGACTTGGCTAGCCTCCATTTCTTTCTCCACAGTAAAAGCTGACGCAAAATATTTGTTTAATGTCTCTCCTATTTCCTGTGTTCCACATTTAGATTACCTCATTGATCTTTAAGGTGTGCTATCTTCTCTCTAGTTGTTCTTTATGTACTTGTAGAATCTCTTTGGATTATCCTTAACCTTAACTGCCAAGGCTATCTCATAACCCCTTTTTGCCATCTTGATTTCCTTCTTCAGAATGCCCCTAATGCTCTTAAAGAGATTCACTTGATCCTAGTTGTCTATACCTATTATATGCCTCCTTGTTGACCAGAGCCTCTATATCTTTACTCATCCATTGTTTTCTACTCTTACCAACCCTACCCTTCACTCTAACAGGAACAGGTTATTGCTAGGCAAGTGTTGCTTGGTAGCAGCATTGACACTGATTACACCTTCCAATATTTTATTGATGACTGTGGCAGTAATTGCTCAATTTGGATTTGTCCTGTTTTTGTGTACAGGACTCATCTGAGCAATTTTCTATATTGTAGCTGTATAGGACTGGCTTGGCTAGGGGAGCAGCAGGTTCTGGAGCACAAGTCTTCAGTAATACTTCAGGAAAGGGTGGTACAGTGGCTCAGTTTTAGCACAGGCTGCCTTAGCGCCAGGGACCTGAATTCGATTCCCACCTCGGGCGACTGTCTATGTGGAGTCTGCGCGTTCTCCCTGTGTCTACGTGGATTTCCTTCTGGTGCTCCAGTTTCCTCGCACAACCCAAAGGTGTGCAGGTCAGGTGAATTGATCATGTTAAATTGCCCATGGTGTTAGGTGCATTAGTCAGGGGTAAATATAGAGTAGGGGAATTGGTCTGGGCGGGTTACTCTTTGGAGAGTTGGCGTGGACTTGTTGGGCCAAATGGCCTGTTTCCATACTGTAAGGAATCTAATCTAATATTGTCAGGATGTTGTTAGGACCCTCAGCCTTTACAGTGTCCTGTGCTTCCTGCCATTTCTAGATATCGTGTAGAGCTTAGCTGTTCCCATCACTTTTGTTTAGCACACATGTAATCTGCTTTGTAAGTTTACCAAGTTGACACCTCATTTTTAGGTATGCCTGGTGCTGTTCCTGCATTCTTCATTGAACCAGGATCAATCCCCTGGCATATAGCAGTAATAGAGTGGGGAATACACTGAATGATAAGGTTGCAGGCTGTGTTGGAGAATGATACTTCAGCTGATGACCCACAACACCTCATGGATGCCATTTCTGAATTGCGCAATCTGTTTGAAATCTGTCCCATTTGGCACGTTGAGAATACCTTACATGTGTTGTGTGGCACTATCAATGTGAAGTTGGGACTTCATCTCCACAAGGACGGGTCACTCATAGTGACACTGTCATGGTCATGTGCATCTGCTGCAAGTAGATTGGTGAGGATGAGGTAAAGTATGCTTTTCTCTCTTATTGACTCCATCACCACATGCCACAGACCCAGTCTAGCATCAATGTCCTTTATGACATGACCAGCTTGATCAGTATTGGGGCTGTTGCCACTCTTGGTGGATGTTAAAATCCCCCACTGAGAGTACCTCAGTTTCCTCCAAGTAGAGTACGATATAGAGGTGTGCTGATTTATCAATTGAAAGCTAATTTACTGTCTCATAAATATTTTGACCCAGATCTTCCAGTTAGTGACAAAACTGGGGCATATGCAACCAACTGCAGATGAAACTACTTATCTACCTCTCTTGTCAGCTGTACTGGAAATTTGATCCCCTGATTATAGCATGGATCCATGGGCAAACAAACAGGAGAGGCCTGGTGGTATAGTATAGTATGTTCCCAGCAAAGTTATATTCCTTCTTATGTTAATTAAAGAAACTGAAGACCTGTCTCTTGAACCATGACTTGAATTCAGTGATGGCCAATGTCCTTTTGGTCATTCCTTGAGAAACAGTTGAAATTACTTTCCATGTTTTATTCACTTTAGTTTTAATTGTAGCTCCTCCTGTAACTCCTAAGTGGAGTTCTGAATGTTGTAGTGCCATTCCAACCCCTGCAATGTGATTGCAATACCCAGACAGTCTATTAAAATAAGTTTGCACTTGAAGCTGGATACAAGTTTGTAGTGTTTACCTCTGACAAGTACAGTATGGTCAGTGAAATGCCATATCTACATAATTTGACTTTCGTATCTCAGTACTACAAGTTGTATGTGTAGTACGTGTTTTCAGGTATTGTGTTGCATATGAAACTTGCTTATTTATGAGTTCACCTAATCAATTTTCAAGTTATTTAATTTTGATTCTGCACTGCCACCTACTTGCAATGTTTTGTGTGTGCATCTGTACTTATGTGGTTATTTCAGTGTGCTGAAAATCTGATGTTTATTTCCTGGATTATTCTCAATACCTTATTTTAGTTGCTCAACGCTAGTAAACTGCCTGAGATGCCTTGGTTTGATGATGACAATATGGTCTCTGAGAAGGTAAATGTGAAAAAATATCAAGAGCAAGAGTTGCTATGCCCATTAAGTAATATATGTGAATGAACCTGCATGATGGGCATTGTAACATAGCTTCATGATTGGCTTCTCCCAATGCATCTTTTTGAGCTATAAGATGATGATTCACTCTTCACTGCAGGATTTGTTACTTCTTTGCACTTTGTCACCAAAATAGATCTTTGTAAACTGTTTTATACTGCACACTAACAGGCTTTCTTGGGCTGGAGTCTCACTCTAGCACTTCAATTAACATCATTGCTATTTTTGTGGCCTTGTGATTTAAGCTGCATTGTTTCAAACCAAGTGTCAGCAAAAATATGCGATGACTTAGTTGAGTCAGCCCTTTTTTTCTTCTTTCTTTCCTAACCATCTTCAAAAATTGTACAAAATATAATAAATAATTTTTAAGAGGTCTACATAATGTTCAGTTTATTTGATATTCAGTGTTAATTATTGTCTCTCAGCACAAATGTTGCTAAAGCATGTTACTGAAGTAATGTTCAACATAAAGCTTGTGAATATTAATTTGTTTTGGCAGTTTATTATCTTCCTCACACATCATAAGCCTATGGCTGGCTGCTACAAACACCTTTTATGTATTTCTTATGAATCAGTAAGGTTCAGGATTAGTTCAGTTTAAAAAGAATTATCTGATCTCGTGTGTAGAAATATACAGTCTGGATTTTGCTTTTATAGAAACCTGCTCGCTACCGTAGAGCTATAAGCTATGACAGTAAAGAGTACTACTTGCGGCTATCTGCTGGAAATCCTACGATGTATCCAGATACAATTGAAGAGAGTTCAGAGGGTGAAGCCACACATCATGAACCAGAGCATGGAGAAGATACAATTGCAAGAGTCAAAGGTTAGTGTATATACAGCAAGCAACCTGTAGATATTTAAATCCTTGAATATCTAGGAGTAGGTCTGAGCCTACATTTCAGCTGTAATGTAAAGAAAATGCTGTGATTTCACTTTTTTTTCGAAAGATTTATCCAAATAATGAATGTTTGTTGCTCCTGGCCTATGCTGCCATCTCAAATTGAGCTAGGATTTTCCTACGATGTGGAAGCAGACTATTCTGCCCATCAAGTCCACACTGGCCTTCCGAAGAGAATTCCACCCAGACCTGACACCTCCACCCCACCCCATCCTATCCCTGTAACCCTGTATTTCCATGGCTAATCAACCTAGCCTGCACATCCCTGGACGCAACTGGAAATTTTAGCATGGCCAATCCACCTTACCCACATACCTTTTGGACTGTGGGAGGAAACCAGAGCACCCAGAGGAGCCCCACACACATGAAAATGTGCAAACGCCAGACAGACTGTCGCCTGACCGTGGAACCTAGGTGCCTGGTGCCATTAAACAGCAGTGCTAACTGCTGAGCCACTGTGCCACCCTAATAGTTACTGCATTGCGTTGGCAGTTCATTCTGTGAAGTGTCTTAAGACATTCCAGTGACACCACATCACGCTAACAGCACGCATTCCATTTTCAGAGTTGAATTATTAGTAACTTAATCTTCAATTAATTGTGTATGTAAAATCTGTAATAGGGTTTCAGAAGGAAAAATAAAATTGGAATTTTAGGATCCTGGGAGCAAGAGTAGACAACTTGTATCTTTGAGTCAAAAAGTGTGGCGCTGAAAAAGCACAGCTAGTCAGGCAGCATCCAAGGAACAGGAGAGTCGACATTTCGAGCATAAGATCTGTGCTCAAGACATCGATACTCCTCCTCGGATGCTGCCTGACTGGCTATGCTCTTCCAGCACCACACGTTTTGACTCTGATCTCCAGCATCTGCAGTCCTTGCTCTCTCCCACTGATATCCTTGATCTTGTTATGCCACTTGGTTAAATTATGACTGAGCGATATTTCAAATCCATTTATCCACCTTCACTCATCTTCCTTGATATATTTGTGTTAATTTCAGTGTTAAACATATATGGTAGGTAGACCTTACTTGGCTCACCTTCAAACTTTTGCACTCGATGGGGGGAGGGGTTAAGCACTACACTTATGCAACTAATGTCATGACTCAACACTTTAAACCTCAAGGTCAAAAGGATCTTGTACCCGAAACATGCAGATGCATATTAATAAAGTAATTCTAATTAGTAGTTTTAAACTAAAGGACAAAGTCTACCTAAGTATCATTTATATGTTGGAATTACATGGTTTTATCAGCTCAACAGTAAGGAAGAGGTCTGTGAAGCTCATGTGGATTAATACATTTGCATAGTAGTCAGAGGTTCACGGAGCTGATAACCTAGGTGACATACAAAGATGTACTGGTACTAGAGGTCTAAAAATGGCTCTGGGAGGTTTTATGAAAGAATATAAGAAGTTTGGATAAAAATAGTCATTCAGTGAATAACCAAATACATAATGGTGTTCACATGGTTTGCACTGAGAAACATTTTTGCAGCAATGCACTAATAGCTCAATTGGAACTAATTAAAAATTAGATTTGATTTATGATTTTCTTTTTAGATGTTATCTGTTTTGATCAAATATTTGCATTAAATTTATAGATTAATATAAAATCTGAAATTTTCATAGGAATTGTGAAGCCGCCACTGAAACGTTCACGATCTGCTCCTGATGGTGGTGATGAAGACAATACAGAACCTTTCCTTGATCAGATCTCTGAGGGAAGTTCAATGGATGAAGAAGAGAAGACAGACAACCAGACCCTGCTACGGTTATTAGAAGAGGGAGAAAAGGTACTGAAATGCATTGCAACATTTTCCCCAAGCATTCATTGGCTTGATTCAGTGAACTTCACCGATTCACATACCAATTATTGACTTGTTGCTAGCTGTATTTCCCTTTGTATGCACCACTTTGCTCCAACCTGTCAACAGTAAACCTCTTTCCCCTGCTTGAACAAACAGTAGTGAATGTGGAAGACCTACTTTTTCGAAGTGAAGTAATCCTTTCCACAATATTTATGTCTTTAACTTGATTCCAAATAACTAGAGTTGAGATGTTAAAAAACAGTATTTATTAAAAATCAGATCTTAGTATTACAATCTTTAATTGTCTCTCTCAATCTATCTTTTGATATGCAGTTCCCTGTTGAAAGTGTTCTAAATTAATCAAACCAGGACAGTTACCCAGTTTACATGATGGGGACATGAATGGAAAAAGCATGAGCTGCACAATTGAATTGAATTAAGATAGCCCAGCGCTGATTCTAAAGTTTATATTCAGTGTAGCCTTGGGATTCTCATACAGCAACAGCAACTTATATTGATATAGTGCCTGTTACTGTTAGAAAATTTCACAGACCACTTCAGTAGAACAAGGCACTGTCATTAGGAGGCTTCAGACTTAATAAAGAAGAAGTGAGATTGGAAGTTGGTGGGACACTGGTCATGATCTTTCAGTCTTCCCTCGATTCAGGAGTGGTGCCAGATGATTGAATAACAGACATTACGCCCTAGTTCCAAAACATTTGTCATGATAAACCCAGCAATTACAGACCAGTCTGTTTAACTTCAGTTGTCAGGAAGCTTCTAGAAATGCATTGTTTATGCTAGAATTCAGTCACGTAGAAAGCGAATGAGTTGTTTAGGAAGAGCTAGCATGGATTTCTCAAGGGAAAATCAAGGTTGACTAATTTACTGAAGTTATTTTTGTAGTGTAGCAAGATGAATGAGGTTAATACTGTTGTCACGATATGTGTGGACTTCCAAAAGGCATTCAATGCAGTATTAAACAACAGACTTGTGAGAGAAGTTATAGCTCATGAAATAAAAGCTGCAGTAGCAATAGTAGGAAGCACAGAGTAGTGGTCAGCGAATATTTTTGGAGCTTGAAAATGGTTCATAGTGGAGGCCCCTGAGTTCCCTTGTTTCTCCTGAAAATATTAATGATTTAGATCTTGATGTGCATGGGGCAGTTTGAAAGTCTGCAGATGATGCAAAACTCAGAAGCATTGTCAACTGAGGACAGTGTAAAACTCCAAAAGAACATCATCAAATTGATGGACTGGGTGGATAGGTGGAAAATTATATTCAGTGTGTAAAGGTGTGAGATTGTCGTGCCATGTTATTCTTACCAAAACGCACAATGTAGAGTACAAGAGCAAGGATGTGATATTGAAAAAATACAAGATAACTTTTAGATCTCAGCTGGAGTATTGTGCACATTTCTGGACACCACATTATAGGAAGGATGTGAACACATTGGGAAGAGAAGAGTACAAATTTACAGGATTGGTTCCAGGGATGAGACACTTCAGTTATGACGATAGATTAGAGAAGTTGGGACTATTTTGGAGAGAAAAGGGTGAAGAAGAGATCTCATAGAGGTCTTCAAAATCATGAGAGGTCTATGGAGAAACAGATCCCATTTATAAAGGATTGTGAACATGTGGGTACAGATCTAGTGATTGGCAAACATGTTACAAATAAGACCTTTCTCACATAATAAGTAGAGTAGAATTCACTGCCTAGAAATGTGGTGGAGACAAATCATTTGAGGCATTCAAGAAGATTTGAATCATTATTTGAGTAGAAATAATGTGCAAAGGCAGGAGAATGGCACTCAGTCACAATCCTTGTTGGAGAGCTGGTATAGGCATTATAAGCTGGATGATAACCACCTGCATTTCTGTGATTCACAGCATAACAGACAGATATTTACACCTGGTCAAAAGAAGAGATCTTAAGAAAGATAACCAAATATTTGGTCAAAAAAGTATTTTATAAACATCATTGGAAAATGCAATGGAAATGACAGGCAGAGTTATAGCAAGGGAATGCCAGAGTTTAATCACTAGGTGTAGTGAAGGGTATGTGGGATGTATGAGAGTTCTGTGATCAAAGAGCAAAGGATTCTTGGAAGATATCGACAGCTTAGTGGTTAGCACTGCTGCCTCTCGGTGCCAGGGATCCAGGTTCGATTCCACCCTAGGCTGATTGTCTGTATGCAGTTTGCACATTCCCCCCATGTCTTCGTGGGCTTCCGCCCACAATCCAAAGATGTGCAAGTTAAGTTAAATTGCCCATAGTGTCCAGGGATGTGCAGGCTAGGTGGACTAGCAATGGGAAATGCAGGGTTACCGGGATAAGGTAGGGGGGTGCATCTGGGTGGGTTGCTGGATCAATGTGGACTCAATGGGCGGAATGGACTGCTTCCACACTGTAGGGATTCTATGATTCTACGGAAGAGGTCCCAGCAATTATAGGGAGGAGCAAGGGCATGAAGAATTAGAACATAAATAACTTTAAACTTAAGACATTCATTTACCAGGGGGCAGTGTAGGTCAGTGAACAGAGGGTAATGGATGGGGTGTTCTTGTTGCAATTGGCATATAGCCAGCATAATTTTGAAGGAAGTCATCTATCAGTAGAGTATTAATATACCATGGGTGAGGTTTGAAAAACAGCTGGATTGAGACGGAAAATGTAAGTTGGACACAGTAGTGAGCTATTTGACTCCTTGAGTCTGCATCGTTATGACTGGCTGCCAGCAAATGTTGAGATACAAGTAAACATTGAATTACTCAGGTTAGAGTTTGAAACCAGACTTTGATCAAGTAAGATACTTAAGTTTTAAACAGTATTGTTCATCCTAAGACAGTAGCCAGGAAGAGAAATGAAATCTATAGGTAGGCAATAGAGATTGTGGCAGTTGCCAGAAATAATGGCTTTGGTTGTCTTAGTGTTTAATTGAAGAAAACTGCAGGACTTATCCAGGACTAGTGTGATTAAAGACCAGATACCAGATACCATTCAAGAGGCATGAGGAGGGATCCTGTAAATGCTGACATTTCACATGGTGATTCTCATTTGTAATTTTGATTAAGGCTGCTTTCGTGCAGTTCAAGGGCAGAAACCTGGAGATGGTCAAATGTAGAGTTAGGAGAAAGATGGATATGGAATTAGGATATGGTAATACTTGCAAGAACTAGGAAAGAAAAGGGAAATTGTAGATGGGACTCAGTTTATAAGAAAAGAGGAGTTTTTTTTTCATACAAAGGGTAGTAAATTTGGAAAAAAAATTGAACCAAACAGGTTTTGGATATGAAAAGAATAGGAGTTTCAGAATGTTGCTGGATAGTCTTCTCTTTGGAAACAATACCAACCAAAATTAAACAAATCTAGAAAATTGAGTTGAAGTGCAGTTCAGCTATGATCCAGTTGAAAAACCGAACAGAGTTGAAAGCTGATTGGTTTGTTCCTGCTCTTGGTGGTCCTAATTATTTACAGTATCGGGGGACCAGGCGAGACATTGGCTGGTCAGTTTAATAGGTGAAAGGGTTGAGATGAGTTTGACAAGGACATAAGAAAAAATAAAGTGGAAAAAAGAAGAATAAAAATTCAAAATTGGATAAGAAAACACTTGCCTAGGTAGGCAAGGAAAGGAGTGTCATAGAGATAACAGAACGGATGGTCTTATTCATCTTAACAGTCTTGCACCAATTTTGGAAGTAATGTGTTAGAAGGTTTAAGGAGGTAGGGAATTGTTCTTTGTATTCAGGATGACTAGAATAGTGAGCAGAGGTTCTGAAGATCTAGTGATGCTTTATGCAGTTCAGCCAGGTCTGCCAATGAATTGCTAAATTATTTAGGAATCATGTACATACCAGTTTACGTCCCTTGGGCTTAAGGAATTAAGGTGGAACTGTACCAAGGGGAATGACCAGGGCTCAAAATTTGTAAGTATGAAAGTACCATTAGAAGTGCTAATCGTAAATGTTTCTTTCCCCAAGGTCAGACCTGGAAGAAATAATAATTTGGAACTGGTGGGATGTGAATAGTGAGGGAAGTGATCAGGGTTGGCTTTGACTGTGCATGTGATTAAGTAGGAATCAAGAGGCTATATAAGATTGCCAAGGAATTGGCTGTGAATATCAAAGCTCATAGAAAAAACAGTTTAGCCAAGTCTGGTTGACAGTGAGCCCAGAGAAAAAAAAGAGCAAAATGAGCTGAAATAGTGATCAAGACATAGAAAAATCACACGGGGTGGGGGGGGAAATAACGAGGATATCTTGCTGAGAAATGGCTCAGGACTTGGATAGATGTGAGATTGCTCAGTGGAGATGCCAGGAAAAAGAGACAAATCAAGAGGAGTTTTGGTGATGAAGACTACCCTTGCAGAGCAGACTCCCATGAAGGTTGTGCCCGGTTTAAAAGCTTCACTAAGCTCACAAATCACCTGAGCCAGGTTTTCACTAAAGCAGTGATATAAATATAATCTTCCATAATGAGGTCATAGATGGCAAGGCCCTCTTCCACAAGTGAACAAACATTGTGAAAGGTAATTTGGGAGGAGGCAATGATTATTGATTCTCTGATGAAATCAAGAAGCTGTTAGAGCAATGAGTGCAACATGAAAGAACTGAGCAAGATTCGCTGTTTTCCCCTTCACTCCCACAGCAGGCATACTAAGTGGATGGTTGGGGATAGGTTAACATGGGAAATTGTGCATACTGCTTGTAAAGAAACAGCTGAGAAATCTGGTGTCTCTGTGAACTCTACAAAAAATGTCAAAAGAACTACCAGGAATCTGGAATTTAAAGAAGATTCAATTGCAAACTAATAACATCAAGTGTCTGATGGAAGGTCATTGTCCAAAATCCAGAATGTTTCTTGCAAGGCCACTATGCAAGTTATCTGGCAGAAGAGGCATGTTAAGAATAGATGATCAAGATTGCAGTAACATAATTCTATATCACTGGTTCAAGGTCAAAACTTGAGTGGTTTATTGGCTCCTTCAAGATCATAAAACTGTGTTTCTGCTTTGAATGCATGCTGAATACATTACAAAATGTTAAAATTATCACAGTATTATTTCTCACCTCATTCTTTGGCTCATAACAAATGTCAGGTGGTCTGCTATCAGTAATACTTTTAATCTTTTCTTTTCACATTACAGATGTTAAAGTAAATCAACAGATATATGACAGGAAATAGGGCTATTACAAAAGCATGAGCTTAGTACCAGGAATTTCATTAAGATTCTAAATTTTTCAATGGTGTATTTCATTAAGTTATAAATTCAGTTAGAAAACTAAATTATTTTTATGTCTTGATATTTAGTGTTAATGTCAGAATTTATTTGTCGAAAGTAGATCAGCAAGTTAAATGTAGATTGCTGTGAATATTCTAATATGATTAATCATCAGGATAATTCATATTTAAATTGCTTTATTTTATTTTGCTCATTCTCCAATATCTTTACCTCCAGTATTTTCTTCCTGTTTGTGTTTTTTTATTTGTAATTTATTTTTTAAGATACAGTAGATTGCAAGTAGCTCTGCTCATGTTAATTTATGTAAGAAAATTTTACAAAATGTAAAAAGCAAATGTTGAAAATCTAAAGGTAGTAAAAAGGGAAAGTAGACCAATAAATTAGCAATAAAAGAAAGGCACATTAGGTGCTTCCTGTCATCAGAATGTTAATGTCGAATGAAAGCCTGAATTTTAATAAACTGACCTACACAGAGACAGTGACTGAAAAAGGTATCTCCTTTTATATACATTTACATGAATTAGAAAAACACCCTTATGACTTTGTAATTAATCACAAAATACTTCTTTCAGTTTGAGTTCAAAGCGTGAAGCCTTGTTGCTAAAAGTACATACACAATTAGGATTTAGAAGTAAAAATAGACCATTTGGCCCCTCAAGCCTGCTCTGTCATTCAATAAGATCATGGCTGATCATTTTTTGTTTCAAATTCCAAATTCCCATCAATCCCTCTAATAACCTAAGAATCTCATTTGGCAAGGGAAACAAATCACCACCACCTAAAAAATTCAATGATCTTGCCTTCTATATCTTTTGAGACAGAGTGTTCCAATGTTGCACAAATCACTGAGAGAAAACAAACGCTCATTTTACCCTAAAAGGGTGACCTCTAATTTTAACAATCTCCCTTTGTTCTGGACTGAACTGCAAGACTAAATATTGTTTCCACATCCATGTCGAAACCATTCAGGTTCTTATCATGAAGCAATCTACTCTTCACTGTTTTAAACACCATGCCCAGTCTGTCCAAGCTTTCTTCATAAGACTGCCCACTTAGTCCAGATATCAAACCAATAAACTTCTTCTGAACTGCCTGTAACTTGTTAACATCCTTCCTTAAATAAGGAGACCAAAACTTATCCACAGTATTTGAGATGTGGTTACACCAATGCCCTGTGTAAGCAGAGGATAACATCCTTACTTTATGTTCAGTTGAATTAAAGAGTAGCATTTAATTAGTGGCCTTGATCACTACCTGTCCCATCATGCTATCTTTCTGACTTATGCACTACCCATCTCTAACCGCCATTTACCAAAATGCAATGCCAACAGAGAGGCATGGCACCAGGAATTGGTGATTACCATGATTGTAGGTTGATCAGGTAGCAATAAAAGCCTTCATCACTATCACGACCTGGACCAATTCACCTGAAAGTTAGAGAACCTCTTGTTTACTCATATGTGCCAGCATCCGTAATGATTCACCAGCGAGTGGTTTTAAGTCCATTAATTGGAATCCTGTGCATTTTTAAGGATCCAGTTTCCTAACTCTACCCAAAAGATTTTTGGTGAAAATGTTAACTTTTCCAGTACGTTAGTGTACTAATTAATGTAACTAAGGAAGAATGTAAAGGAGTTGATAATTTCAAAAACTATAATGTAATATTGACTGCATTACATTTTAATGCAAAAGACATATTATTGGTGTTGGAAATCTGAAACTAAAAGAGGAAGTGCTCAGAAGATTGGACAGCATTTTTTTGAAGCAAGAAGCATTTGGTTAAACATTAATTTCAAAAACTATAATGTAATATTGACATACAGTGGAGGCTGGACTTGTGTTTAACTGCATACTTTATGTTCTTGACTTTTTTTATCTGTCAGATAATGAAGCACACTTATATGTATCTGATCTGTTATAGATTCAGCACATGTACAGATGTGCTAGAGTACAGGGACTGGACACCAGTGAAGGTCTTCTCTTGTTCGGCAAAGAGCATTTCTATGTGATTGATGGCTTCACAATGACTGCAACTAGGGAAATCCGTGATATTGAAACTCTGCCTCTAAAGTGAGTACATTTCTTTTGTTTCACTGTAATGTTGACTAAATGTTATTGTAATCTCAAAGTTCTGGATTGAAGGATAGCCTTGATCAAAAAAAGTTAGATTAATGATCTATAAGTGGTAACCTCTGATTTGTCTATTATTCTTCTGCCTGATTTTGTATTGTAGCTTCAGAAGATCAGCAATGCTGGCCTGTAGTTAGATGTTGTTAACTACTTTCAATGTTTCTTTGTTTTGTAAAGAAAAAGAATAGCAATTCTTCTTTTCCTAAGAAAAAAATGAGTCCAGTTTCAATACTGTTTTTCTAATAATTATCAATAAACAATTAATGTAACTAAGGAAGAATGTAAAGGAGTTGATAATTTCCAAAAATCCATCCAAATGTGTCAGTTATCAACTTTTCATGTTTACAGCAAACATTTTGAGAACCACTGTTCCAGTATTTGGTGATGAAATTCTGCATAGGTTTGGCCCTTTTTTTTAGCCCATAGTCTCTTCCAGCCATTCTATCACTGCTGCTCCAGTCACTCAGCTGTGGAAGAGATCTAAATGTTGTGTTATTTTTATTTTGCTTTTTAGCAGTTAAATATGGAACTATTTAAGTTCAGCAGAATGCATCATTTTATATGAAAATTTGGATTATTCAGGGGAGTATGTATGATGGTGCATCTATTCTTACTGAATAATTCGTGAATTTGAATAGCATGTGAGGACTACAGATGCTGGAGAGTAAGAGTTGAAAAGGTATGGCACTGGAGAAAGCATAGCAGGTCAGGCAGCATCCGAGGAGCAAGAGAGTTGACGTTTTGGGCATAACCCTTCTTCAGGACTAGGGAAGGGGGCTGAGAAATAAATGGTGGGGAGCGGTTTGGGACTGGGGGAAAGGTAGGTGGTGTGGCAATAGATGGGCGAATTTAGGAGGTGTTTCTGAGAATTCAGTAGGAAGTGTGGAGTGGATAGGTTGGAAGGAAGATGGACAGGTAGGTCAGGTCAAGTGGGTGGATCTGAGACAGAGAGTTGGATCTGGGATGGGGTGGGGCGAGGGAAAATTTGGAAATTGGTGAATTCATTGTGCATGCTGTGTGGTGTACGCTCCCGAGGTGGGAGATCAGGAAATGTGAAGGTTTACCATCCATCACCTTCAATTTGTCTTGTTTTAATCTTTACTGTTAGTATTTCTTCCCAATATTTATTGATAAGCATGAATTTGGTGTGTATGAACAGAGATTTTGTGATGGTGTTTTTTAAATCTGGAATGAATTTATTTATTAATACTACTTTTCCAATTATTCTCTCTTTTTCTGCAAACAGTAATTCAGTTGAAATCATATCATTATCTTCTGGGCATTAGCTGTTAACTAGTGATTTGTCATTATCACCTGCCTTTTTGCATGAATTTATGATGGTGAATATTAACACGTTAATTAACCAGAGAGGGGATTAGCACAGCTGATTCTTGCCTCATGCTCAAAAGTAAACATCAACAATGTGCAGCATGGAAGAAGAGCATTCAGTCCACCATGTCAGTACAATTAAAAGTGTTATCCAGCATTATCAAACTTTCCATTTCTTGGTCTGAGCTCCACAGGTTACAGCAAATGTGACATGGCATTTCAGCCTGAACGCTTACAGTTGAGAAAACTCTTTCCTCCATGGCCATCCAAACCTTCTGCCAATTACTTTAAATCTGAGTTCTGAGGAAGGTGTACTGGACCTGAAACTTTAACTTGATTTCTCTTCACAGATGCTTCCAGACCTGCTGAGCTTTTTCAGCAACTTCTGTTTTTGTGTACTTTTAAGTCTATGCTCTCTGCCTTCTGAACACCCTTTCTTTCAACTCTATCTATCCTCCACATAATTTTATATACCTCTATTATATCTTTACTCAGCATCATCTGTTTCAAAGAAAACAAGCCCAACCTGATCACTATTTTATCCAAGTTAAAATTCTCCAATTGCTTATAAATCATCTTTGTACCCTCTCCCTAGTACAATCGCCCATTTTCTGGAAGGCAGTGATCAAACCTGTATGTGGTATTTTGGCTGGGGCCTACCTAGTGTTTCAAATAATTTTAATATAACCTCCCTATACTAATCCATTGTTTGCCATTTTTATTTTGAAAACTTTCTTGAGAAGGCAAATTATGGACTAAACATTATGATGTGTTTCACAAATTTGATTAAGATTTTTTGAGCAAGTTACCAAAAAGGTGGTTGTTAGTGCAGTAGATGTTGTTTATTTGGATTTTAGTAAAGCCTTTGACAAGGTTCCGCATGCTGGACTAATTAGTAAAGTTAGGTCACATGGGATTCAGGTTGAGCCTGCCAATTGGAAACATAGTTGGTTTAACAGCAGGAGACCGAGATGGAGGGTTGCTTTTTGGACTGGAGGCCTGTGACCAGCAGTGTTCCAAAGGGCTCGTTTCTGGGTCATCTTTTGATTCTCATTTAAATAAATGATTTGGCTGACAGCATAGAAGGCATGGTTAGTAAGTTTGCAAATGACACCAAAATCAGTGGCATAGTAGACAATGAAGGTTTTCTAGGATTACAAAGGGATCTTGATCAAATGGGTCAGTGGGCTGAAAAATGGAAAATGGTGTTCAATCTAGGTAAATGCAAGGTATTGCATTTGGTACAACAAACAAGGGTAGGGCTTATACAGTTACAGGTAGGGCCTTGGGTAGTGTTGTAGAACAGAGGGACCTACGGGTGCAGGTGCATAATTCTGTGAAGTTTGCGTACTAAATAGACAGGGTGTTTAAAAAGACACTTAGCATGATTGCCGTCATTGCTCAGTCCTTTGAGTATAGGACTTGGGACGTTATGTTGAGGTTGTATAGAGCATTGGTGGAGCGAGCTTCCTCTGGAATATTGCCTCCAGTTCTGGTCGCCCCGTTATAGGAAGGATATTAGCAAGTTGGAGAGGGTTCAGAAGAAATTTATCAGGATGTTGCTGGGCATAGAAGGTTTGAGTTATGAAAAAAGGCTGGATAGACTGGGAGTTTTTTCACTGGATTGTAGGTGATTGAGGGGCGAACTGAAAGAAGTTTATAACATAATGAGAGGTATAGATAGAGTTAATAGTAGTTGTCTTTTCCCTAGGATAGGGAATTCAACACTAGGGGATATATTTTCAGGGTGAGAGGAGAGAGATTTAAAGCCATGAGGCAATTTTTTTACACAGAGGATAGATCGTGTGTGGAATGAACTTCCTGAGGAAGTGGTGGATGTGGGTACAATTGCAATGTTTAAAAACATTTAGATACATGAATAGGAAAGGTTTGGAAGGATATGGGTCAGGAGCAGGCAGGTGGGATTAGTTTAGTTTAGAATAATGTTCGGCATGGACTGGTTGGACCGAAGAGTCTGACTCTATATTAGAGGGAAAAAATGTTTTGAAGCTAATGGAGCAGGATAATAGGACACAGAATTTATAGCAAAAGATCATAATGTCATATAATGATTGCTGTTAAGTCTTTCATCTTTTAGAATGGGTTGCAGGTTTTGATTCATTAATATGTAAATCCCAGAACTACTTTCAAGTTCTTTCAAGAAACTAAAGAGCATGGGAACACCTCCATGCAAAAAATAAATAACAACATAACATCTAAAAGCCCTTGGAGGTACAGAGTTATGCTGAAAGATGTATTCAGTGATCTTACACATTCACTATTCATTAAGTCATTTACTGTGACTTTTGACCACAAGGAGGAAAAGGAATATTTAACGGAAGAAATAGCCTCGTTAAATAAGCACATTCAAACAAACACATTAACATATGCCTCATAGACTATTAAAAAACTTTTAATCATATTTATCAACAAGAATTAATAAACATGGTGGTGAAAGGTGATGACAACGACATGATATTTATACAGAGCATTTCATGGATGGAAATAACAAGCATATGAGAGGAGGTACAATCGGATCTGTTTCAAATGAAGAGAGGAGTATGAGAAAATGCTGTACTGCAACAAAAAATGATCAAATCTATGCACAGAGTAAGCATTCAGATAGATAGACACCAGGGGTAAACATTAGAAGCAAGAAGATAACAAACTGACGCATAACACTATTTACAGAAGATGCCCTACAAACTGTTAAGTAAAATCTGGAGGTTTAGGATATCAATTTAGAATGAACACCAAAACATCAAAAACAAAGTTAATTTGAAGGAATATGTTAGAAAAAACTCAAATGGAAGTTGAAGTAGATGGAGTTACATTGGAACAAGCAGATGAGTTTGTCTGTTTAGGACATGTGATAACACAAAATGGTAGATGTGATGTAGAAGTTAGGATGACTGAATAACCCAAAGTAATTTTATGAACACAAAAAAAGTACTAATAACACAAACTTGTAACAAGGTCAAAAACTCAAAAGGTTGCATTTTATTCAGTTTTTTGTGTGCCTCAACTCTAAACAATAAATAAATATCAGTGGAAGAAAATGGAGACCTTTAAATAATGTTGTCAAGATGGTACGGTGGCACAGTCGTTAGCACTGCTGCCTCACAGCACCAGGGTCCCAGGTTCGATTCCAGCCTCGGGCAACTGCCTGTGTGGAGTTTGTACATTCTCCCTGTGTCTGCATGGGTTTCCTCCCACACTCCAAAGATGTGTAGGTCAGGTGAATTGGCCGTGCTAAATTGCCCGTAGTGTTAGGTGCATTAGTCAGAGGGAAATGGGTCTGGATGGGTTACTCTTCGGAGGGTCGGTGTGGACTGGTTGGGCCGAAGGGCCTGTTTCCACACTGTAGGGAATCTAATCTGTTAATTATGTGGGCAGCAGGGGCGGTGTGGACTTGTTGGGCTGAAGGGCCTGTTTCCACACTGTAAGTAATCTAAATCTAAATATAGATGCTAATACATATGCTAAAAATTCCACTTGGAGACATTATGCAAATGCAGAAGTAGTGGAAGGTGCAGGAGCAGACAGAACTTTTTCCAGTAGCATCCAACAAAGAAAATGCCAGTATTTTGGTCATTTAATCAGAGTTGGAAAGCTTGAGAGATTCCTTCTAGAAGGTAAAGTGGAGGGCATGAGAAAAACCGGGTCAAGCTAGTTATGGTTGGATGACAGACATCACAGAATGTTTGCAGAATAGTGGATATATGAGCATAGTGCAAGAAGGTTGAGGATGGCATGCCATGACAATATATTTCCTGGCAGATGTAGCTGCAGTAGCTGCAATCCAGGGATGTTGAAGCTAATTATAATGTTCCTTAACTCACTAGAGACTGAGATATAGTTGAGTTACCATGTGTGGCTAATGAAATCTTTATCTAATTTAAATGAATGTACCTTAATTAATCAAGCAATACCTTCAGGAATCAATCTTTGCTCCGCAGTGAAACATTGTCAAGTATTACACATAGCATTTTTATTAGTGTTGACAGCTATCCTGAAGGAGAAAAGGGATGTATGATTTGTAACTTCAACTTATCTATTACAAAAACAAGCAAACTATGTCAGACCTAGCTTTATCTTATTTTTTCCTTTGACCCGTCTAGCACACATGAGCCTATCATTCCAAGAGGAGCACGTCAAGGGCAGAGTCAGCTGAAGAGGACTTGCAGTAAATTTGCTTATGAAGACATCAAAGAAGTGCATAAGAGACGTTATCTCCTACAGGTTGGAATCATTTTATATTCTTTGATCCATCTATTATTTGCTCATTAAAATAATTTATCATAAACTTTTACAAGTTATTCTCTCCTTCAGCCTATTGCAGTTGAAGTTTTCTCTGGTGATGGGCGAAACTATCTCTTAGCCTTCCAAAAAGGTGTTCGAAATAAAGTGTATCAAAGGTAGGAAAAATAATTGTTGCTGTTCTTTAGTTTTGTTAGTAAAAATACCGCAAATAAGAGTTTAAATCATATCGGATTTCACACGTTGATTCAGGTGAGTCCAATTTGGTATGAATTAATTGCATTTGATAGTTACACCAATACAAAAGGAAAACACGGCAGATGCTAGAAATCTGAAACAATAAAGAGCTGAGAAAACTAAGCTGGTCAAGCAACATCTGTGGAGGGGACAGTTAGAAGACCTTATATAAAACTCAAGAAAACATTTAAGTTTTAATTTTTCTATTTTTAGTTCTATTGGTTTAAAAGAGTTTTAAGCCTATGTTACCTTGAGTATGGTTGACCACACCATCGTCCTCCACTCTGTCTCCACCATCAGCTGGGTAGGACT
Source organism: Chiloscyllium plagiosum (assembly GCF_004010195.1). Lineage (NCBI taxonomy): Eukaryota > Metazoa > Chordata > Chondrichthyes > Orectolobiformes > Hemiscylliidae > Chiloscyllium > Chiloscyllium plagiosum. Next base: position 123,615,318 of record NC_057710.1, read on the forward strand.
GCTTTTGCTTGGTTCCATTCTTATCTGAAATTTCCTAGCCAGAGAATCACCCACAATGGTGCTCTTCCAATTCCAGCATCATTGGTCCCTTATTATTCCTCATCTGCATGTGCACCCTTATCCAAAACAGTCAGGTTCTACTTGTATGCTAACAATATTAGGGTCTACCTAATCATCAGTTATCTGTCTCAGTGGCTGCATCTAAATTGTAGACCGTTGTCTGATATTCAGGACTGCATGAGCAGAAATTTCCTCCAAACAATATTGGAATGCTGAAGCCTTTTTTTTTGGCTTGTTTCTTTGCCACTGACTCAATTTCATGCCGTCAGCTGTCTGAAGCTGAACCAGTTTATTTAAAAGGCAATTTATTTGTTTTAAGCTGATAGAAAACTTAGAGGTATGAGAAAGCTTCTGATGGACTTAAGGAGAAAGGTGGTAAGGAAAAGTTAGGGAACTATGGACCGATGTGTCTGAAATCGGTTGTTGGATGGAATCCTGAGGGACAGGATTTATATGTATTGGAAAAGGCAAGGACTGATTAGCAATAGTCAATATGGAAAATAGTGTCTCACTAACTTGATTGAATTTTTTGAAGAGAAAAAGAAGATCGATGAAGATAGAGTGGTGGACGTGATCTATATGAACTTCAGTATGGTGTTCGACAAGGTTCTTTATGGTACTGGTGAGCAAAGTTAGGTCCCGTGGAATGCAGGGAGAACTAGCCATTTGGATAGTAAATAGGCTCAAAGGTAAAAGACAGAGGGTGGTGCTGGAGGATTGCTTTTCAGACTGGAAGCCGGTAGCAGCAGTGTGACACAAGGAGCAGTGCTGGTACCACTGCTTTTTGTCATTTACATAAATGATTTGGATGTGAACATAGGAGGTTGGTCAATAAGTTTGCAGACAACACTAAAATTGTTGGTGTAGTGGACAGCAAAGAAGGGTATCTCAGAGTACAATGGGACCTTGATCAAATAGGTCACTGGGCCAAGGAATGGCAGATGGAGTTTGATTAAATTAAATGTGTGGTGCTGAATTTTGGAAAGGCGAATCAGGGCAGTACTTAATAGTAAGGTTCTAGGGAGTGTTGCTGAACAAAGAGACCTTGGAGTGCAGGTTCATAGTTCCTTAAAAGTGGAGTCGCAGGTAGACAGGATAGTGAAGAAGGCATTTGGTATGCTTGCCTTTATTGGTCAGTGCACTGAGTATAGGAATTAGGAGGTCATGTTGCAGCTGTGCAGGACATTGGATAGGCCACTTCTGAATATTGTGTTGAGTTCTAATCTCCCTGCTATAGGAAAGATGTTGTGAAACTTGAAAATGTTCAGAAAGGATTTACAAGGATGTTGCCAGGGTTGGAGGGTTTGAGCATCGGGAGAGGCTGAATAGGCTGGGGCTATTTTCTCTGGAGTGTTGGAAACTGAGGGGTGACTTTATCAAGGTTTATACAATCACGATGGGCATGGATAGGGTAAATCGACAAGGTCATTTCCCTGGGATGGGCTAGTCCAAAACTAGAGGGCATATGTTTCAGGTGAGAAGGGAAAGATCTAAAAGCACCTAAGAGGAAACTTTTTCACACAGAGGATTGTGCACGTATGGAATGAGCTGCTAAGGGAAGTGGTGGAGGTTGGCACAATTGCAACAGTTAAAAGGCATCTGGATGGGTTTATGAATAGGAAGGGTTTCGAGCGACATAGAGGGTTTACAGGTCAAATGCTGACAAATGGGAAGAGATTAATTTAGGATATCCGGTCAGCATGGACAAGTTGGACTAAAGGGTCTCTTTCCAAGATGTACAGCTCTACGACTCCATGACAGCCTGATTGAATTTATGGAATAGGCAGATACATTGGTGGATGAAATTGGACCACTGTTTGTTTAAGGTGATGAATGATAAGAATGAGGTTGGATGGTAGGGGGCAGAGGTTTATGATGATTGACAAAAGAACCAAAGCTGACATCCAAAAAAGCTTTTATAGACAACTACTTACAATAATATTTAGATGTGCATTTGTGATGCCGTGGCAAACATGGCTATGGGCCAAGAGCTGGAATATATGATTAGAATAGTTAGGTGGGTATTTTTGATCAGTGCAGACTCGATGGGCAGAAGGGCCTTTCTCTGTGCAGGAGACCTCTGACTTTGACCATTTGGGATGCGCTTGCTGTCAGATTGGTGGTAACACACTTAATAGCTTTATAAAGGTAATTGATTAAATACTTGAGAGGAAAATGCTTCATGAAGTTAGAGAAAGCACAGAGATTTGAGCTATCAGTAATGCTCATGGAAAGAGCAGCACAAACTCAATGGACTGAATGGCTACATCCAGTGCTATGTAGTAGAACTTCGAATATCTGAACATCAGTTGTCCGCATAAGATCTCAAGTATCTGTAAAAATGGCATTAGGCAACTCAGTATTCAGTTATCAATTGAACGGCATTGCCAGATAATGGAGAAATGTTTGATAACCAGCACTCAAATTACCGCTTGTTTACGATAGATCAGTTGTTGGTTAAACAGTATTATGGTGTGCATTGCTGGATAACCGGCATTCATAAATTACCACTTGTTTCCGGTTATCTGAACGATCAATTATCCAAACAAAATACTCCCCGCCAATCCCATTCAGATAATCGAGATTCTACTGTAGTATTCTCTGACCCTGTGATGAGGTTCTGATGACATGATATACAATCACTAAGACTATCTGATCACTACAGCCATAATATAGCTGAACTCTGATTGCTTTTGGTGAATTCATCTGCTGCTGACACCACACTTGTCCCACTATCACCTCCGAACTTGTTGCTACAAAGCACTTTGTGCCTCGTGGTCCACGTTCTACCCTCTGTAAATTAGAGGTCATCCAAAATTTGGATGTCTGCTTCTTGCAAGAAGGGAAAAGTAATAATATATAATTATAGTTAATTATGTAACATTGGCTTTTTTTTAACCTTGAACTTTCCGTCCTTGCATTTCTTCTATTACCTGGTTGTCCTATTTCTCAGTTATTTGCTTCAATATTTTTGTGTTTTAGATTTTTAGCTGTTGTTCCTTCCTTGACTGACAGCTCTGAGTCTGTATCTGGCCAACGGCCAAATACAAGTGTGGAACAGGGGTAAGTGAAGCTTACCTTAGAATCTGGGATTTTCCCCACAAATGTCTGTTTCTTTCTCCAATGTTTTGTAAGTGTGTGCTATAAATGAATAGAATGGAAATTGTTTGGTTATATTTAAATGAAGGTGTGACATCCGTTGCCTGATTTTCCTCAGCTACTGTTCGACCTTTAGAATTGTTGAATGTCACGTTCGAAGATAACTTAAGTATTCGACAGGTATTTAGAATTATAGAACATTGTAAATTGATTTGTTGTTGCAGAAGTAAGCAGTGTTTTAAAGTATCTATCAATCCCTTTTCCTTATTTAAACTATTTTCACCTTAATTTTAATTGAAATTTACTTTATCTTATTGTGACAATCTCTATACTATGGCTATAACTCCAAATCTCATGTTCTCTGGCTTCTCTCTTTATGGAATATATCTGCTGTCATATCTTGGCTCCTTCAGATAGTTGTGTTGCATTTGTAATACTATACATAATTTTACAAATATTTGCAGCTTCTAATTTGTACATTTGTGTCTAGGTCACTCAGCTTCTCGTGCCTGATCAGCGTTCAATAAGATCATGGCTGATTTGAATACTCTGCATTCTTATCTGTCCCAAATAACCTTTTGCTGTTTTGTTGATCAAGAATCTATGTCTGTATCTTAAAAATATTCAAATGCTTTACTTGCACCTTTGAGAAAGAGAATTCACAAGACACGTAACTTTCTGGGAGCATTTTTCTTATTGTCTCTGTCTTAAAGGGGTGACTCCTTACTTTTAAATAGTGACTCTTTGTACTAGAGTCTCCTGCAAGCAGAATCATTCTTTTCACAACCATCCTTCTGATATCACTTGGGCTTGAGCATTTCAGACAAGTTATCTGTACAGTTTTAAACTCCAACAGATATAAACCCAGTCTGTTTAATCTTTCCTTCTAAGACAACCCACCCATTCAACATATTCATCTAGTGAGGTAAAAACAATGACTGCAGATGCTGGAAACCAGATTCTGGATTAGTGGTGCTGGAAGAGCACAGCAGTTCAGGCAGCATCCAAGGAGCTTTGAAATCGACGTTTCGGGCAAAAGCCCTTCATCAGGAATAAAGGCAGTGAGCCTGAAGCGTGGAGAGATAAGCTAGAGGAGGGTGGGGGTGGGGAGAAAGTAGCATAGAGTACAATAGGTGAGTGGGGGAGGGGATGAAGGTGATAGGTCAGGGAGGAGAAGGTGGAGTGGATAAGTGGAAAAGGAGATAGGCAGGTAGGACAAGTCCGGACAAGTCATGGGGACAGTGCTGAGCTGGAAGTTTAGAACTAGGGTGAGGTGGGGCAAGGGGAAATGAGGAAACTGTTGAAGTCCACATTGATGCCCTGGGGTTGAAGTGTTCCGAGGCGGAAGATGAGGCGTTCTTCCTCCAGGCATCTGGTGGTGAGGGAACTGTTGTGAAGGAGGCCCAGGACCTCCATGTCCCCGGCAGAGTGGGAGGGGGAGTTGAAATGTTGAGCCACGGGGCGATTTGGTTGATTGGTGCGGGTGTCTCAGAGATGTTCCCTAAAGCGCTCTGCTAGGAGGCGCCCACTCT
>NC_057710.1:123620620-123633113 GCF_004010195.1 Chiloscyllium plagiosum
CACCCTCTCCTCCCTGACCTATCACCTTCATCCCCTCCCCCACTCACCCATTGTACTCTATGCTACTTTCTCCCCACCCCCACCCTCCTCTAGCTTATCTCTCCATGCTACAGGCTCACTGCCTTTATTCCTGATGAAGGGCTTTTGCCCGAAACGTCGATTTCGAAGCTCCTTGGATGCTGCCTGAACTGCTGTGCTCTTCCAGCACCACTAATCCAGAATATTCATCTAGTGAACCTTCTCTGAAATACTTCTATGTATTTCCATAAGTAATGGGATCAATGCCGTGCGCAGAAATCCAAATATGGTCTCACCAATGCTTGTACAACTGAAAATGATCTCCCTACTTTTTATATTCCATCTCATTAGAAGGTGACAACCTAGTGGTATTGTCACTAGACTATTGATCTCGATACCTGAGTAACATTGTGGGAACCAGGTTTGAATCCCACCATGGCAGCTGGCAGTATTTGAATTCAATAAAAATCTGGAATTACAAATCTAATGTTAAGTCAATTACTGTAAAGACTCAGCTGGTTCACTAATGTCATTTAGGAAAGGAAATCTACTATCCTTACCTGGTCTGGTCTAAATGTGAATCATGTTTTGCACTGTGAGAAATTAGGGATGGGAAACAAATCTGGACTAATCACTGATACCCAAAACTGGTGAATGAGTTTTCTTTTAAAAATTCGCTCAAAATAAATGGTAACATTTCATCAGCTTTACTAATTATTTGCTGTTCCTACATCAACAATAAGTAAAAAAGTAAGTTTAAAGAGGACAGGATGAGACTACACATAGATATAGATAGGTTAAGTGAGTGGGCAAAAAAATCATAGAATCCCGACAGTATGGAACCAGGCCATTTGGCCCAACGAGATTTGAGATTTAATGAATAAGGCACCCAGATCTCTCTGCATCTCATGATAATTTTTTTTTAGATTAGTTACAGTGTAGAAACAAGCCCTTTGGCCCAATAAGTCCACACCGAACCTCCGAAGAGCAACCCACCCAGACCCATTCCCGTACATTTACCCCTTCACCTAACACCTACGGGCAAGTTAGCATGGCCAATTCAGGTTAATTCACAGCGCCAGGGACCCGGGTTCAATTCCATCTCTGGTGACTGTCTGTGTGGAGTTTGCGTGTTCTCTCCGTGCCTGCGTGGGTTTCTTCTGGGTTCTCCAGTTTCCTCCCACAGTCCAAAGATGTGCAGGTTAGATGAATTGGCCATGCTAAATTGTCCATAGTGTTCAGGTTAGGTGCGTGAGTCATGGGAAATATAAGAGTAATAGGGTAGTGTAATGGGTCTGGGTGGGATACTCTTTGGAGGGCGGTATGGACTCGTTGGGCCAAATGGCCTGCTTCCATACTGTCGGGATTCTATGATTTTTTGCCCACTCACTTAACCTATCTATATCTATGTGTAGTCTCATCCTGTCCTCTTTAAAACTTACTTTTTTACTTATTGTTGATGTCACTAAGTAATTTAGCAACCATACCTTCAGTTCATTCGTCTATGACATCTATTCATTTATATAAATTGTCAAAAGCTGAGGCCCCAACACTGATCCCTGTGACGCACCACTTATTATATCTTGCTAGCCAAAAATGACCTGCTTATGCCTACTCTGCCAATAAAGTATGGTGGTTGTCATAGAGTCATAAAGTCATAGAGAGGTACAGCACGGAAATAAACCCTTTGGTCCAATTCGTCTGGAACCACCTGATGAAGGAGCAGTGCTCCAAAAGCTAGTGCTTCCAAATAAACCTGTTGGACTATAACCTGGTGTTATGTGAATTTTAATTTCAAAACATTTGTTCAGTATCCCTTCCATGATGATTGTAATTTTCTAAAATTTATTCCTCCCTTCCATTTCATGAATTACAGATACTTACAGCTCGACATTACTCTTATGTTCTCTTATGAGGATGAATGCAAAGCACCAATTCATCAGCCCTCTCCTTATTTTCCATTATTAATTCATCAGACTCACTTTCTATTGGACCAATATTTTTTTTCTTTTTCAATACTTATTAAAACTCTTGCTATCTGTTTTTTGTATTTCTAAATAGTTTTCTTTCAGACTCTACTTTTCTCCCCCTCATTAACCTTGAATTTTTTTTAATATTCTATCCAGTCTTCAAATCTGCCACCTGTCTAGGCTCAGTTATATGCTATCTCTCTATTTGATACAACAGCTTTTGTAGCTGTTGGGTCCATTCCTTGGAGTTTTTTTTAAATTATTTTTGCAATGTATCCATTCTATATGTTTTGAAACATGCCCTTAAATTTCTATCATTACATCTTTTGACCTATCCTTTAACTTTTGTTTGCTTATTCCCTTTTATTAACTCTGCTTTCATGTCCTCTTAATTTGAATTTTAATTTCTAGTTTTAAACCCAATTTTTCTTAAACTGAATGTAAAATTCAATCATTTTGTGATTACTGCTAACTAGGCTCACCTTCACCAAAAGATCAATCCTATTTCATTGCACAGTACTACATCTGTTCTCTGGTTGGCTCCAAGCATGCTTTTCTCAGAAGCTTTTCTGAAATCATTCTGCGAAATCCTCATCTAGGCTATCTTTACCCGTCTATTTTTTTTTTCAGTCTATATGTAGATTAAAATTTCTGACAAGCTCCCAATATTTCTTCTTTTTGTACTCTGTCCTACCATGTAGGTTTCTTTTAGGGGCCTTATACATCATCCCCACAAATGCCTTCTTGCCTTATCATTTATCATCTCAATCCAAATCCCGCTTTCTTGAACTTAGTTCATACCTTCCTATTGTGCTAATATCATTTTACATTAGCAGAGACAGCCTTTCACCATTTCCCAGCTTCCTGTCCTTCCTAATCTTAAAGTCCAAACCTATGTCATCCTACAGTTATGTACCTGTAATGGCTACCAGATCATAACTGATTCAATTGTATTTATGATACCAGTTCATCTGTTTTTTTATTGAATGTTACATACCGACAGATACATAGCCTTTAGTTTTGTCCTTTTTTTTGGTAACCTCTAGCCTTAGCTGTTGGTTTACCCTAAGATTCTTACTCTCTGTTCCTTCCTGTCATGGTCTGTTTATTATTCCCATGCTAATAACTTTCTCTCATTTTTTGTCTCTGCTCTTTGATTACCTGTTCTCAAATTTGATCCCTTGCCTCGACTATTTAGTTTTAAAACCCCTCTACTTCCCTAGTTATGTGGCTTACTAGAATACAGCTAGTTCTTCCATAATATGGTTGCATTCTTGTGCGATCCCATATTATAGAAAAATCCTGCTTTAGAAATAGGTCTTAAAGCAGTGGTGATGTAATCATGTTACGGCCAGTGTGTGTTTTAAAAGTTAAAGTTTTAGGAACAGTGTTCCCAGTTTGTCAACCGCATTATAGCAAATTTGTGTTAATGAAACATGAATTATAGCAGAATGACCTGTACCAGCTTCAGCATGATTCAGTACCCAGCTCTCCTAGCTCTTCATACTATGCAGTACCTCTTTCCTTGTATTGCTCATGTCATGATATCTGCAGGGATCATAATGACCAGATCCTCCCATTCCACTGTAAGTTCCTCTCCAGCCCTGAGCAGATGTCCTGACTATAGCATTAGGCAGCTACATAGTCCTCTGGACTCATGCTTTTTGCTGTAGAAAACTTTGTCCAAGATCCCCTCACTATATTATTCCCTGCAAGTTGAATGGCTTTTTGAACCACGGGTGCCATACTTAATGAGCTTGTCCACTCTGCATCCCTCCGCATTATCCAAACAAGCTGAAAGCACATCAAAATTGTTGGACAGCTGTAAAAGCTGAGGCTGTCTGGATCCCCTTACCTGCCTAACTCTCAGTGACATCCTCTTTTTTTATTTTCCCTGACCAGTGTTCCAACCAACGCCTAAAGTTCAATTCGAAACGTAGGAGTAGGCATAGGCCATTCACCCCCCTACACCTTTCCACCATTGTACATCATGGCAGATAATCTGCCTCAACACCATATGTTCGTAATATTCCCATACCCCTGATGTCCTTAGAACATAGAACAGTACAGTGCAGTACAGGCTCTTCGGCCCTCAATGTTACACTGACCTGTGGAACCAATCTGAAGCCCATCTAACCTATGCCATTCTACTCATGTCCATATGCCTATCCAATGACAATTTAAATGCCCTTAAACTTGGTGAGTCTACTACTGTTGCAGGCAGTGCATTCCACGCCACTACTACTCTGAGGAAAGAAACTACCTCTGACATCTGTCCTACATCTATTTCCCCACATTTTAAAGCTATGTCCCCTCATGCTAGCCTTCGCCATCCGAGGAAAAGACTCTCACTGTCCAACCTATCTGACCCTCTGATTATCTTATGTCTCAATTACGTTCCCTCTCAAACTTCTCTCTAATGAAAACAGCCTCAAGTCCCTCAACCTTTCTTGTAAGACCTTCCCTCCATTCCAGGCAACATTCTAGTAAATCTTCTCTGAACCCTTTCCAAAGCTTCCACGTCCTTCCTATAATGCAGTGACCAGATCTGCACTCCAAATGTGGCTGCACCAGAGTTTTATACAGCTGCACCATGATCTCATGGCTCTGAAGTTCAATCCCTCCACCAATAAAAGCGAACACACCGTATGCCATCTTAACAACCCTATCAACCTGGGTGGCACCTTTCAAGGATCTATTTACCTGGACACCGAGATCTCTGGTCATCTACACTACCAAGAATCTTACCATTAGCCCAGTACTCTGCATTCCTGTTACTCCTTCCACAATGAATCACATCACACTTTTCCACTTTAAATTCCATTTGCTACCTCTCGGACCAGCTCTGCAGCTAATCTATGTCTCTCTGTAAGCTACAACAACCTTTGTCACTTTCTATAACTCTACCGACTTTAGTGTCATCTGCAAATTTACAAACCATCCTTCTATGCCCTCATCCAGGTCATTTGTAAAAATGGCAACCAACAGTGGGCCCAAAATAGATCAGATCCTTAGTATCTAGAAATCTAATAGATTAGATTAGATTACTTAGTGTGGAAACAGGCCCATCGACCCAACAAGTCCACACCGACCCACCGAAGCGCAACCCACCCAGACCCATTCCCATACATTTAGCCCTTCACCTAACACTGCGGGCAATTTAGCATGGCCAGTTCACCTAACCTGCAGATTTTTGGACTGTGGGAGGAAACCGGAGGAAAGCCACGCAGACAAGGGAGAATGTGCAAACTCACACAGTCAGTCGCCTGAGGCGGGAATTGAACCCGGGTCTCTGACGCTGTGAGGCAGCAGTGCTAACCACTGTGCTACCGTCTTGAATATAATTGATGTCTGAGCTTTCACAGCCCCTCTGGAATAGAGGATCCCAATGATTCACCACTCTGTGTGAGAGAGAGAGAGAGAGAAGAAATTCCTCCTCATCTCAGTTTTGAATGGCTTTCCCCTTTGAGACTGTGTCACCTGGTTCAAAGCCCCTAGCCAGATCCACCAGCCAGAAGGAACATCCTTCCTCAATTTCAGCCCTTAAAGAAAATCTGTAAATTTCAAAACCTCTCATTCTTCTCAACTCTGGAGAATACTGGCTCAGTCTCCTTAATTTCTTTTCATAAAGCAGTTCTACCATCTCAGGAGTTAGCCTTGTGAGCCTCTGCTAGCTTCCCTGTACAAATAGTATATACTTCCTGAGCCACAGGAACCAAATGTGTGCACAGTACTCCAGATACAATCTCATCAAGTCTTTATAACATTGAAGCTAGATATTTTTACTTTGCATCTCCTAGTACATCATTTGCTGTCCTAATTGCTTATGGCATCTGATTTTTTTTAGCATTTGGTATCTGATGAACAATGATATCCAAGTCCTTTTGGACATCACATGCTAGTCTCTCTCCATCTTAAGAAATATTCAGCAGCTCTATCCTCCTACCAAACTAGCTAATTTCTCATTTATCAGTGTTAAATCCTACCATATTCCTGGCCACTTGGTCTGTCCGAGACTCCTTAAAGACTTTTCTCACATTATAGGCAAAAGTGAGGTCCGCAGATGCTGGAGATTAGAGTCAAAGGTGTCATCCTCACAGTATAACCTAGTTCTGTGACCTCAGAAAACTGACAAATCTGACATTTGGTTCCTACATCATAATCCATAGAGATTTTGAGCAGTTCGGGTCCGTTAAACGAGGAGACTAGGACCCGTGGACACAGCCTTAGAATTAGAGGGGGTCATTTCAGGACAGAACAGAAATGCGGAGACATTTCTTCAGCCAGAGAGTGGTGGGCCTGTGGACTTCATTGCCACCCAGAGAGTGGTGGGCCTGTGGACTTCATTGCCACGGAGTGCAGTGGAAGCCGGGACGCTAAATGTCTTCAAGGCCGAGATTGATAGATTCTTGTTGTCTCGAGGAATTAAGGGCTACGGGGAGAACGCTGGTAAGTGGAGCTGAAATGCGCATCAGCCATGATTGAATGGCGGAGTGGACTCGATGGGCCGAATGGCCTTACTTCCACTCCTATGTCTTATGGTCTAAGTGATTCCAGTGTGGCGTCCAACTTATCACAACATGCCAAACTGAGAATAGACCAATTAGTCCACTCCCTCATTTAAATCGTTTGCTAACCCTCAATCCATGTCAGTATATTACTTCTGTCAATATCCTAATTTTGCTAAACAATCTTCTCTTTGGGAATTTCTCAAAAATCATCTGAAAATCCAAATGCATTGCATCCACTGGCTTCTCCTTATCTGCTTTGCTAAAATCATGTTTAGAAAATGTCAACAGGTCTATCAAACACAATTTCCCTTTAATAAATCCTGTTTGAATTTGCTCAATACAACCATTATTTTCTACAAATTCAGTTATCATGTCCTTTTATAATGTATTTTTGTATTTTCCTGACTACTGATGTCAAGCTCACAGGTCTGTTGTTCCATGTTTTCTCTCTCTTTTCCCCTCCACCTTCTTAAATGGTGGAAGTATGTTTGCAACTTTCCAATCTACAGGTAATGTTCCAGAATCTATAGACTTTTAAAAGATGATCAGTAATGCATCTACCAACTCTATGACTACCACTTTAAAACATTGGGGGGTATGCCATCATGTCCCACGATTTGTCAAATTTTAGTCCCATTAATTTCTTCAATACTTTTTTTTAAACTCTCATTAATTCCTTTCAGTTCCTCATTCTATCTGGTCACTTGGACCTCTATATCTCTGAATATTTCTTGTGTCTTCTTCCATGAAGACAGATAAAAATTATTTATTTAGCTTCGCTCCCATTTCCATATTTCACATTATATTTCTCTCTCTGTAATGGGAATATATTTGTCCTTGTTAATTCCTTCCTTATACCTACCTCTCTATCAGTTTCTTGGTCTGTCTTTGATGAATTATAAAATGCTTCCAATTTTCAGGCTTGCTTCTTGTTCTCACAACAATATAAGCTTCCTTCTTTAATACAGCATTCAAGTTCCTTTGTTAACCACGATTGACTCGCTTTTCGTGTTGTGTCTCCATGTTTTAAAGGAATGTACATTTGTTGTAAACCATGTATTAATTCTTTAGATACCAGATATTGTTTCTTTACATTAATATCTTTTTAATGTATTATTTCAATCCAAGTTATCCTTTGTTTATATTTAATATCCTCGGTTTGATTGAACTGCTTTGTTTTAAATCTTAAATTTAAATTTCTTCCATATTATGGTCACTCTTCATTGAAGGTTCTTTTACAACAGTGTTATCAATTAGCTTCTCCTTATTGCATAATACTTTATCCAAGATACCCTGCTTGCTACTTAGCTAATTAGCATACTGCACTAGAACACCAGCTTGCAGAAATTCCAAGAATTTGACCTCCACGGTGTTGGTCAACAGATGTACCAATTTACAGGCATTTGATGTCACATAATTAATGTAATACCATTGCTACATGCACCTCTAATTTCTCTGATTTCCTGATTCTGTGCCCTTACTGTTTGGCGCTGAAAATGTGTTGCTGGAAAAGCGCAGCAGGTCAGGCAGCATCCAAGGAACAGGAGAATCGACGTTTCGGGCATAAGCCCTTCCTGACCTGCTGCGCTTTTCCAGCAACACATTTTCAGCTCTGATCTCCAGCATCTGCAGTCCTAACTTTCTCCTTACTGTTTGGCGCCAATGTTTTCTGCTCCTTAGTCAGCTCTGAATAGCCAGATTCTGGTCTAAGATCCTATCTTACTACTTTAATAATCCTATTCCTGTTAACAGCTCACTGAACTGCTGTGTTGGTATTACTGACGTAAGAGCTTGGAGCACAAAATCAGAAATGTATCCCTCAAGTAATATTACAAGGTTGGAAAAAAAAATCTAAATCACAGATTAAGGAAACATCCAACAGAACTGCCAAAATTAAAAAAGAGATTGAGGGAAGTAAATAATGATTGATTATGTAAAAGAAAAATTATTGTGCTATCTGGTGAATCAATAAGGTCTGATTTTACCTCCTCAGTGGGAAGCACACTCTAAAGGTCAGAATGGATGATGAACTTGTTCTGCAGTAGAAAGCTCAGAAAATTTTAATTTCTCGGCTTCATTTGCTGATGCTCTGTCAGTGTGTCCCTTCCTCCCTATTGTAAACCAAATGGGAAGTATGCATTGGCTAGAATATGAGAGACAGCAGAATAAAAAGCAATGCGCAACTAGGTAGTTTGGACCAGATAATGTAGGGGAGGATCCATATTTCTTCTTTGGACCCAAAGAACCAACCCTGCATCTTATCATCCAAAGAGAAACTAAATGTAATTAAAATTCATAACAAATTGTCGCAGCAGTCTTAACAGCCAAATAACCTAGTATTTTCCCAATCATTCATGATTTAAAGCACTGTTCTATGATTAGTATCTTATGCCTTTTTCCAGGCCATTCTGTTATCATGGAGTCTGCATAAACCATACAAAAACAGTGTACTGCCACTGCTTAACAAGGATTTCTTGCATCATTTTCACATCCTTAGATTCATTATCACTCACTGCCACCCTGGAAGAAGCCAGCAATTGTACTCCATATATAAGAACATTGTATCACAAAACTAGATTCACTGTTTAAATGAATTACGTATATTCATGTTACCAATGGTAGAACAAAGTATGCATTCTTTCTGATATTATGTTCTGTGAAAAGGTATTGTAACAACTGCTACTTAAATCGCTGAAGCTTTCCATGCAGGAAGTAAGAAACTTGAAATTTAAGCCAACCATCTCTTTGAGATATATTTTGGTTAGTATTTTTTATATATTTTACTCTAAATGCAAGCTAAAGCATTGTTTATTATCTGTCCCCAGATCTGGTTTGCTTAGTACTTTGGTTGGAGAGAAGTCTGTAACACAAAGATGGGAGGTAAGTAAAACAAAATGAATGACAGAATTGAAAGCAAACAGAATGGCTTAACATGTGACATAATGCACTTTGCATGAAGTAAATGTACAAGATAGCTAATAGTCTTGCATGAAGACTTCTTTTTTGAATAAAAATAGTCTTAGCCTGATCCTGATTTCAACATAATCCTGATTCTTAAATGTTTCCAAGGCTTTTATCTCTTCTACTCAAGCTCAAATCTTTTTGTACATGTTGATCATTCTTTTTGTTTGAAATAAAACACCCTTTGAACTTTTGTCACCTTGCTTTATTCTTGTAATTTAACTTAGAGTCATAGAGATGTACAACACAGAAACAGACCCTTCGGTCCAATTTGTCCATGCCAACCAGATACCCTAAATTAACCTAGTCTCATTTGCCACCACTTGTCTAATATATCTCTAAACCTTTCTTATTCATATACCCATCCAAATGCCTTTTAATGTTGTAATTATACGAGCCACCACCATTTCCACTAGTAGCTCTTTCCATGCACGCACCAGCATTTGCATGAAAAAGTTGCTCCTTTTTAGATTAGATTAGATTCCCTACAGTGTGGAATGTCTTTTTAAAATCTTTCCACTCTCATCCTAAACCTATGCCCTCTAGTTCTCGACTCCCCCAACCCAGGGAAAAGGCCTTGTCTATTGACTCTACCCATGCCCATCATGATTTTATAAATCTCTATGAGGTCACCCCTCAGTCTCTGATGCTCCAGGGAAGCTTTTTAAAATAAGATAGCAACTGTCCAGAGACCATATGCTGCTATTAAGGTGATAGGCAAGGCTGGTAGGTGTAGGGGATGCTGGATGACTAGAGAAATTTGAGGTTTTGGTTAAGAAAAAGAAGGAAATATGTATCGGGTATAGACAGCAGTGAACAAGTGAATCCTTAGAAGAGTATCAAGGCAGTCGGAGATTACTTAAGGGGGAAATCAGGAGGACAAAAAGGCGACATGAGATAGCTTGAGCAAATAAGGTTAAGGAGAATCCAAAGGAATTTTATAGATGCATTTAAGGACAAAAGGATAACTAGGAACACAATAGGACCCTTCAAAGATCAGCAAGGTAGTCTATCTGTGGAGCCATGGGAGATACTAAATGAGTATTTTGCATCAGTGATTACTTTAGAGAAGGACATGGAAGATGTAGAATGTGGGGAAATAGATGGTGACATCTTGAAACATGTCCAAATTACAGAGGAGGTGGTGCTGGATGTCTTAAAATGCATAGAAGTAGATAAATCCCCAGTGCTTGATCAGGTGTATCTGAGACCTCTGTGGGAAGCTAGGGAAGTGATTGCTAGGCTCCTTGCTGAGGTATTTGTAACTTGGCATAATACAGTTGATTACTTTTACTTTCTTGTACGCTTTTATGTTCTTCTTCCCTGATTTTATTTAGCTTTTCCTAAAATATATACTGTATTTGCTAATCACCTCAACTACTCTCCATAATAAAATGGTAACATCATAGAAGGAGGTAATTGGTTGATTGTAAGAGAATTCTATTTAATCGTTCTCCCCGTCTAATCTCTCCATTGCCTTTAAAGCCACAGCTGAATTTGCCTCCATCACATTTTAAAACAATCTATTCTAGATTCTAACCATTTTACTCCATAAGTTTTTTTCCTTGTTTTTTCTTTGGTCTTTTTTCCTAAATGCCTTAAATGTGTGTTCTCTGTTTCTAGAACCTTCTATGAATGGGAACAGTTTCGCTATACTCTGTCTAAACTACATGATTTTGAACCCTTACATCAAAACTCATCGTGAGCTTACTGAGAAGAACACAACAATTTTAACAATGTATCACATAACTTAAGTCATTCAATCCTGGAACCATTCCAGTAAATGTTTTCTGCACCCTCTGTAAGGCCTTTTCATGCTTTTTGAGGTGCAGCTGCCAAAAACCAGGCACAGCATTCCAGTCATAGCTGAACCACTGCTTTATGGAAGTGAGATTCACATCCTAACCACTGTCTAGATAAAGAAGTTTCTTATTAATTCATTAAGCAATGGTTGAGCATCTGATAATTGTGAACACCACTTCTAACTTTTGTAAGCCTGAGTAACTACTTTTAATCCCATAATCAATCTTTTGTCCAGCCTGCTATTTATTCCAGCCTATTTGTTCCCTGATTCCATGCATTATAACCTTAGACTTGAATGTGGTGTGCAGTATTTTAAGAAGGCCGATAAAATTTTAAATGAATTTATAGTGTTTCGTTTATCTGCTGTTTCTGGAAAATCAAATAATAAGACTGATCAAGCTTGACTTTCTTTTTTAAAAAATACATATTTTCAAATTCTAGAAGTTTCTCCATATTCATTTCAGTTAGTATTCTGTTTCTAATCTTCCATTAGTATTTTGCCGTTATGTTACATATATTTAATATAGCTATCCCATCCTCATTCTCTGGCCTTTCTGATGATTATCATCAATGTTTAGTTGACAATTCTGATTCATTTTTCCTTCAACATCTGGTCCCTTGCTATAGATTTATTGTCTCAGTTTTAGCCATTTATTTGCATGCTGTAAGTTATTGTGCAGTTAGTTAATTTATCTTCAGTATTTGTTTCATTTGCTTGATTTTAACAGTCCTTTTGTGCTCTTTTGTACCTACGCTTATTCCTAACCTTCAGACATATGTTATTTTCACCAGATCCTTCCCCCAACTTTTTTCCACAACTATCTCACTGATGCGAAATTCTATACACAGCCCTATCGAAACTTTGTGGGACACAGATCTCACTCACTCTTGTTCTTATGGGGTCCATCCCAGCATTATTGAGGTTTTCCTATCTGAGAAGAAAGTGAGGACTGCAGATGCTAGAGACCAGAGTTGAAAAATGTGCTGGAGAAACACAGCAGGCCAGGCAGCATCCGAGGAGCAGGAGAATCGAAGTTTCGGGCATAAGCCCTTCTTCAGGAATGAGACTGGTGTGCCAGGCGGGCTGAGATAAAATGTAAGGGGGAGGGAATTCAGGGGAGGGGCGCTGGAAATATGATAGGTGGAAGAAGGTGAGGGTGACGATGAGGGTGATAGGCGGGAGAGGGGGTGGGGGCAGAGAGGTCGGGAAGAAGATTGCAGGTCAAGAGG
>NC_057710.1:123634234-123687057 GCF_004010195.1 Chiloscyllium plagiosum
ATTCAGCACCGCCCTCTTGACCTGCAATCTTCTTCCCGACCTCTCCGCCCCCACCCCCTCTCCGGCCTATCACCCTCACCCTCACCTTCTTCCACCTATCGTATTCCCAACGCCCCTCCCCTCTACCTTTTATCTCAGCCCGCCTGGCACACCAGCCTCATTCCTGAAGAAGGGCTTATGCCCGAAACGTTGATTCTCCTGCTCATCAGATGCTGCCTGGCCTGCTGTGTTTTTCCAGCACATTTTTCAACTCCGTTTTCCTGTCTGAGTACGGCTGTCAATGTTCCATTAATGGAATCTCTGGCGGTACGGTGGCTCAGTGGGTTAGCACTGCTGCCTCACAGTACCATGGATCCAGGTTTGATTCCAGCCTCTGGCAACTGTCTGTGTGAAGTTTGCACATTCTCTGTGTCTGCGTGGGTTTCCTCCGGGTGCTCCGGTTTCCTCCTACAATCCAAAGATGTGCAGGTTAGGTGAATTGGCCATGCTAAATTGCCCATTGCTTTAGGTGCATTAGTAAGGAGTAAATGTAGGGAAATGAGTCTGGAAGGGTTACTCTTTGGAGGGTTGGTGTGGACTTGTTGGGCCAAAGGGCCTGTTTCCATACTGTAGGAAATCTAATCTAATCTCTTCTTTTCATGAGTCTTTTAGAAGTGCATTCTTCTTTCTTTTATCTTTGTCACCTTATTACAAATATTGGCTTCTAATTGCTTAAATTCAATGCTGTTCCTTCTCACAAATGATTAAACCGACAATTATACTTCTAATTAAACCAAAAGACCTTTCACTTTAGTAGAGTATGGAGTGTTTTTTTCTCGTTTGTGAAAGGTTGAAATCTTGGTGTTTTGCAACAATCATTTTTTTGTGATAAGGTGAGACCCTGACATTTTTTACTGTGTGGAGATCTCGTATTTGTCTACTTGCTGGTTTGATCTGTAGAATATATGGCTCCAAAATGTTGAACATCCTTGATGTGTCTAATGCATAGAAGTAAAATGATTTCAAATATCTGTTACTTTATGTCTGTTGCCATGGGGAAAAGAAAAATTACATTCCTTGTTGCCTTTCTTTTAGAGAGGAGAAATCAGTAATTTCCAATATCTCATGCATCTGAACACATTAGCAGGCAGATCCTATAATGACTTGATGCAGTATCCAGTGTTCCCATGGATTCTTGCAGACTATGATTCTGAGGTATGAAACTTTTTGAAATCAATATTCAATGAAGGAAAGTTAGTTTATACCTTAATGAATTTTAGTAAACAATAGTTATTAACTACATCATGGACTTGGTTTCATTTTGCAAGTGTGGATATTTCCAACACAACCCATCCTTAGTTTCACAGTGCAGTTTGATAGTGCTGATTGCTTTCTAAACTACTTCAAAGATAATTAAGAGTCATTGGTGGATAGTTTTCATTCCCTGATTTTTAATCCTTTCATAACCTTGCCCAAAGGCTTTATGCTATGAAACCCCCACCAAACCACTCCAGTTTTGCCTCACGTTCTTCCTTTGTGATGCTTGTTCAAGACAGTTAGTCTTAAACAAGCGCTTGACCATCTGCTTTAATATATACTTATGTGGCTCAGTCAAAACCTTTTACGAACACACCTACAAAGCGCCTTGGGATATCCTATAAAAATTCAAGCAGTTGCTGTCGTGGACTAGTTGGCATTTTACAATTATCCAGTAGGTTATTTTATGCCAGATTATTTTTTATTTCCATTTTTGTTTTTAAATATGGATTCCTATTCTCAAACTGCCAATGGGATTATCTAGTTCTGCATAATCACTACTAAGCCTTCATGATATTGGGAATATTTAGAAACATGTCCTAACTTCCAAAGGCTCAGCATTTCATGTCTATTTAGGGATATATTTTAAATGCAGACCTGGCTGAACATTATTGATGTTACACTTACCAGTTTGTTAGATCCAGATTTCACATGCAAAGGAAATTAGAAATTGAATTGTACCAGAAGATTGAACTAACGAATATTGATGTATTTTAAACCTTATTATAATAATTGCTTTCTCATTCAACCCACCAAAGCAATACTTTACTAATTTATTTACTAAATATTCAAAAGGAAGTACTTGTAAGTAATTCCTTTCCTTTATATAGGAACTCGATCTTACAAATCCTAAAACATTTCGGAACCTGGCTAAACCGATGGGGGCTCAGACTGATGAGAGATTAGCTCAATATAAGAAACGATATAAGGACTGGGAAGATCCAAATGGTAAAGTTCTTTATAGAGAAAGAAGTATGATTCTATTTGCATGCTGTGTAAATAGATGCAGAACTGTTTCTGTTTTTGCTAGTGGTTTGCCTGACTTATGCCATTCAATTTTTCATGAACAGCCACCTTAATGTTTTGATATAGCAACAAGATGTTAAACTGGATGAAAGAATTCTTTAAATTGAATTTTATAGAACATTATGTATGTGGATGTTTGTTTTTTTACAATTTTGAATGAGCTATTTGCTTTGTAAAAAAAAACTTGTGTTGGTGATTTTGAATTTAAGTGTGGATAATGTTTGTTCTGCTCTTGAATCCTAGGTGAAACTCCAGCATATCATTATGGCACACACTATTCTTCTGCCATGATTGTAGCTTCTTATTTAGTAAGAATGGAGCCATTCACCCAAATATTTCTCCGGCTCCAGGTAACTAACATGCACTTCAGTTATTCAATTTATAATTACTTTATCACAACCTTCAGACTAATGTGTCCAGTCTTAAAGTTAAAGGTACAGTACTTCTTCAATGCTAAATTTTCACCATGTTATTTGTTTGTGTCATTCTCCTTTCACAGGGTGGCCATTTTGATCTTGCTGATCGAATGTTTCACAGTGTACGAGAGGCATGGTACTCTGCATCCAAACACAACATGGCCGATGTAAAAGAACTCATTCCAGAATTCTTTTATCTTCCAGAGTTCCTTCTAAACTCCAACAACTTTGATCTAGGTATGGTGTGCATGTGAGCATAGAAATTTTAGAAAGGTACACTGTCTCGCACTATCAACAATAAGCTATACTTGAAGGGACCGCAGAGTAAAAATAAGACTGCAGTATAATACATCCAGTTCTCCAGACTCTCGTCTGTTTGAGCAACCTTCTTTACAAGAAATATAAGGTTATATGTTATGAATATTGAATTTTATCACAACATATTTAGATTTTTTTTAAATATGGTCACTTTTGCACTGTAGGTATGTAGAATTTTACAGTACAGAATAAGGATGTTCAACACATGTCTGTACGTGCTCCTGAAAGAACTACGTAGCTAGTGCCACGCTGCATCCCTATCTTTTTAGCACTTAAACTTCATCATTTTCAAAATGTGACAACCAATTTTCATTTGGCAAGAAGATGCTGTCAGTGTAATTTATTTTATTGCTATTGATTGCGCAATAAATATAGTCAAGGATTTTTGTGGAATACTGATTTGGAATATCTTCTGCCCATGAGACTGAACAGTCAGGCCCAAGCTTTAATGTCTCACCTAAAATTCTGCCGTATCCCTAGAGATTATGATGAGCTTTCCTGAGTTGAAACATTATTTTTATGTTTTAATATAAGTTTTGTTCATCCATAGGGGCACTCAGGTACAAAAAAAATTAATCTAGATATCCGTAGGGGTATGTTTCTGTTACGTTGGCAGATTTTCTGAGCAGGGATTCTTTTCTTTCCTGAACACTTTCCCCTGTCACTGTCATCCTGGGATTCCCAAATGCAAGTGTCTCTGGTGCTCAAACTAATGTGTTCCACCCACCTTCCCACAGTTTTCTAATAGGCATATTAATAACATGCAATTCCACCTACCCATACCCCATGAGACATCAGAGTAAATGTCTTGGTCACACAGGTTTTAAGGAATGCCTTAAAAGAGGAGGGACAGAGAGGTTTAAAAATGGAATTCCAGCACTTAAGGCTCAGGTAGCTGTAGGCATGTCCACCAATCACGGAACAGTTAAAATCATCAGTCCTCAACAGGCCAGAATTAGAAGAGCTCGAGTATCTAGGAAGATTGGGGAGCTGGAGATGGTGACAGAGGTGGAGAAGTACAGGGCAATGGGGAAATTAAAATATTTGCTTTTTAAAGTAGTATTTCTTAACTAGAACTCACTGTAGATCAGCAAGTATATGGGTGAAGAGGGTTTGTTGGGAGTTCACAAAGAAGCAAAGTTTTGAACGACCTGACATTATAGGCTAAAACATGTGCCACTTTGGTGCCATGGCAGCAGTGGAAACATGCTGAGGGAATCAAACATATAATTCTGAGAAAGATGGCTTCAAATTTAGGAAGTGACAAGATGCTAAAGGATTTTGAAGAGGAATGGGAGATGTAGATTGGATGGTAGTTTACAAGAATAGAGGTACTAGGTTAGTATTTGAGAGTAGTGACAACACAGATTAGAAGGAACAGTGCCTGAGAAAAGTATTAATATGAGAGCCAGGAAGGGAAGTTGGATGACAAAGTTTAGGGGGTATGGGATTAAGAGAGCAGGAAGTAAATCTGATCGACAGTAATCTTGGAGAGAATGAGGGGAGATGAGAAAAAAACCATAGAAAGGATGCAAGTTCAGGGCCAGTGCAGAGAAGTGAATATTTTAAAGGAGGTTTAACCTGGTGGGTGAGGAGAAGAAAAAGCAGTGGCAAAGTAACTGGACAAAACAATCAATGAGGTCCTCACTTGTTCGAGGTGAAATTGGAGGAAATGACAGGGAAGAATTTAAGAAGACAGTTTGCAGAAAAGGAAGCCAGAGTGACCTTTGTATTCCAGGACCAGTGAACAGTTTTTGCCGGTAAGGCTAGGGTCTGACATTGCTTTGAGGCCCAGCCATATTTTGTGGTTTTATAGGTCTGTTTGCTTGAGGTTAGGGGTTAAAACGCAGTAGAATGTGCTATTAATGAAAGGCCTTAAATGAACCAGTTTGGAGAAATTAAGCCATATACCTTGGCACCTAGATTACTATGGAGTCTCACATCTGCAAATATGTAAGTGAATATATTCAAGCTTGCTGCTGATGGAGCAGAATGGAGATGATCCTGGGCATCAGTCCAGAAAGACCCATGAAGGTCTGTATGAGTTACAGGCAGCAACAAAAAACTCCTCCCTCTCCTCCTTCCCTCATGCACATGCACGTATGCGTGAGTGCATGCAAGCAAACACATCCCTTTGAGTGCACAGTGAAGTTGTTGTTTTCATCTTTAACAAGGGAATGGAAAGTTAACTAGAGATCTAACTGCCTGTGGTAATATAAAATTATTCTCAATGAACTTAATCACATGCTTTTCTGATGCTTTGAAAGCCTGCAAAATAATCAGCTAAATTTAGATCATTTGAGAAATTTGTATGACAGGATATAGATTGTACAAAGTGGATCACGTAGCCATGTCATGGATGTTTCAACTTTGTAACTCTCATGAGAAGTTGTTTGTTTTGGATATGGTTGGAAATGAGTTTAGACTTCTTGCTCAAAAAGCACATTGCATAACACTAAAGTTAATGTGCTTAAGTAAAATCATTTCTCATATGGATTTGTGTTGATACTTAGTGCAAATATTATTTGCATTTCACCTCAGTCAGAACAGACATTAAATCGTGATTACACAATTTGATGTCCTGACGGAGAAGCAGTGCTTTCAGGAATCCTATCAGGGAAATTGTATGTGTGCAACCAAATATTTTCAGCTTAAATTTAAGTGAAATCATTATTTATGTTCCCAGGAATTCAAAAGGTGCATTAAACCAACACTCTGCTTGAAGCCTTTGATCATTGCTTATTTAGGAACTTAGAAATAGGAGAATGAGTAGGACATTCATCACATTGAGCCTGTTCCACAATTCAGTACGATCATGGCTAATCATCTGACTCATTATCCTGTTCCCACTTTCTACCTATATCCTTTGATCCCTTTAGTCCTAAGAACTATATCTAACAAACTTGTTGAAAGCATAAATGCTTCAGCCTCACTGCTTTCTGTGACTGAGAATTCCACTGGTTCACCACTCTGTGGGTAAAGACATTTCTCCTCATCTCAGTCCTGAACGGTCTACACCATATCCATATGCTGTCATCCCCAGTTCTGGACTCCCTGGGCATTCGGAACATCTTTCCTGTGGTTTTCCTGTCTAGTCCTATTCAAGTTTTATAAGTTTCTTTGAGATTTTCCCTCATTTTTCTAAGCGCCAGTAAATATAGTCCTAACTGATCTAGTCTCTTCATACATCCGTGCCGCCATCCCAGAAAGCAGTCTGGAAAATCCTGTTGCACTCTCCCCAGAGCATCCTTCCTCAGATAAGGAAACCAAAATTACACTCAGTACTCCAGGTGTGGTCTCACCAAGGCCCTATAAATTTGTAGCAAAACATCCCTACTCCTGTACTTGAATCCTTTTGCTACGAAGGCCAACATACAATTTGCCTTTCTCACTGCCAGATGCACCTGCATGTTTACTTTCAGTAACTGATGTACAAAAGCACCCAGGTTTTGTGGCACCTCCCTCTTTCCAAATCTATCACCATTCAAAAAAAAACTTGCCTTCCTGTTTTTGCTGCCAAAGCAGCTAACCTTACATTTTTCCACATTGTACTTTATCTACCATGTCTTTGTCCACTCACTCAATGTCAGGGTAATTACTTAGTCTGAGACTTTCAGACTTGCTTCAAGAAGCTTTATTTTTTATGAATTCACAGAGAGGATGCTACAATCATCACTGTCTCACAGTACTCTCTCAAGCAGAATGTTCAACCTAAATTTATACAATGATACAAACAACTTTGATTTCATTCCGCAACCAAGGAATGTTGAGTACAATAATTCAAAGTAAAGATAAGCACAGCACAATTACTCCTTTTGTTCCCGATTTGCTCAAGGACAAATATATATAAACGAATGAGGTTTATATATACTCCGTATATTTCATCAAACTATAATCACACAACCTCAATCTTTATCTCTTGTAGTGTTTTTCCACTACAGCTGAGAGCCAAGATACCTTTTACCTTGGTCAAGTATCCCATCATGCAGCAGTATCCCAAGTTCTTACTACTTCCACACTCCACTTATTCAAATCCCAATGAAACATCTCTGTGCCCTAATCTTAGCTAAATCATTAATATATATATTGTGTACAGCTGGGGTTCAAGCACTGATCCCTGTCTGCCACACAGAAAAAGTGGGCTGGTCAGCTCAGTTGGCTGGATTGCTGGTGTGCAATGCAGAATGACACCAACATTTTGGATTCAATTCCCACACTGGCTGATATTACAAGAAATGACCCCACCCCCCTCCTCAATGTCTTCCCTCACCTGCGACATGATGACCCTCAGGTTAAACCACCACCAGTTGTGTCTCTCTAATGAGAGATCAGCCTATGGTCTGCTAGACTATGTTAACTTGCTTTTTCCTTTTTACAAAGAAAAAGACCCATTTAATCCAATTCTTTGTTTTCTGCCTGCCACCCATTCTCTATCCATGTCAGTACACTGCCCCCAATATTATGTGTTTCAATTTTGTATGCTTCTCGCAAAATTCCAGGAGATTTGTCAATCATGACTACTTTCATAACTTCATCCTAAATTTGTCAAATCCTGTCACTGTGCTTTGCTATTAATCTTTTAAGATTCCCTCTCGTACTTTCCATGGCCACTTCTTTCAGTATTCTGAGATGTAACTTATCAAGCCCTAGTTTTTAATCCCATTAATTTCGCCAAAACCAATTCCTAATTAAGACTGATTTCCTTCAGTTTCTCCCTCTCACTGGTCCCTATGTTCTCCAATATTTTTAGGATGTTATTTGTGTACTGTTTTGTGATCACAGACCAAAATATACATTTAATTGTTCTGCCATTTCTCTGTTCCCCCATTATAACTTGTCCTGTTTCTGATTATAAGGAACCTTTGTCTTAACTAATTTTTCTTTTCTTCATATACCTATGGAAGTTTTTACAATCACTATGTTCCCCACAAGCTTACCCTCTTATTCTGTTTCTCCCCCCACCCCCCCAACCACTTAATCAATCCCTCTGCCTCATGTCTGTTTTTTTTTTGTTTGGCTAATTGCTATGCCCTTTCTTTAGATTTTATATTATCCATAATTACCCTTGTGGGCCATGGAAAAGCCATTTTCCAGTTTTATTTTAGTGCCCAGAAAGAATGAACAATTGTTACGGTTCCTACATGCACTCTTTATATGTTTGCCATTTCATACCCATTGTCATCTCTTAAATTAACATTCCCAATTTATCATAGCCAGCTCACACCTCATTGTTTCCTTTATTTAGATTCAAGACTCTAGATTCATAATAACTACATCTCTCTCCATCTTAAAGAAGATTTCTATCATATTATGGTCATCTTCCCCATGGGGTATCGCACAACTGCATTGCCAGAATTCCTTTCTTATCGCACAATGCCCAATCTGGGATAGCTTGTTCTCTCAGTTAGTTAGTTCCTCAACAAAATCCTCTCTCTCTCTCTCTCTCTCTCTCCAATAATTCCTTCTTTACACTATTGTTGCTGTTTTGATTTCCTCAATCTATACACAGATTAAAGTAACCCATAATTACAGATATACCTTTTATTGCTTGCATCTCAAATTTCCTACTTAATATCTTTCCCAATATTATCCCTACAGTTTGGGGATTTATGCACAATCCTCGCTATTGTTTCTGCCGATTAGTGTATCTAAGGTGTATCCGTACAGATTCCACTTCTTTGGAGCTAATATCCTTCCTCACTGTTTTGCTAATTCACTCTTTAATCAGCAATGTTACTTCATCTCCTTTTCCTTTCCTTCCGTTCTGAAGAAGGATTGCTGGACCCTAAACATTGACTCTGATTTCTTACGACAAAAGCTGCCAGGCCTGCTGAATTTTTCCAACATTCTATTTTTGTTCCTTTTCCTTTGTTTATGGTTCTGTATCGTGATAGACATATTTGCTCTAAAATTGGTATTGTTTTGTAATAATGTTTACAAATGATGAATGTTCTCTCTTCCATACCTAGGTTATAAGCAGAATGGCATAAAATTAGGAGATGTGTTGTTGCCACCGTGGGCCAAAGGGGACCCTAGAGAATTCATCAGAGTTCATCGTCAGGTAATAGTATTAACCTTTCAATATTCTGTGTTATGTATTACTTAGCACTGCAAATCTTGAGTGAAGAATATTGTGTTAATTTTAAATATTTGCACATTTGAGGATGCTATATAGTCTGTTTTAAACAACATTGATCGAACCTATATGTTATACTTGTATTATTACAGTAAATGGAATATTTAAATAGTGGTGATTGCTAAATTATTGTAGCTCTGGCTATCCATTTTCATAATGCTGAGTTACCAGGATGTCCAACACATCAGGATGTTTCCTTCATCTTTGGAATACCAGGCAAAATCCCATCCAATATTCGATTGTAGGAATCTTCAGGGAAGAGGGTAGTGCATTTGTAATGTCACTAGACTAATAATTCAAAGACTCAGGTTAATGCTGTGGGCGTTCAAATCCTGAATTGTCAATTGGTAGAATTTAAATTTAGTTTGTAAAGTCTGCTGTTGAAAACTAGTTTCTGTAATGGTGACCATTAAACTTCCATTAACATCATATAAATCCATTTGGTTTGCTAATATCCTTTAGGAAGAAAATTTGCGATCCCTGCCTGGTTCAACCCACAGCTCTGTTTTTCTCATAACTAGCCTCTGAAATGACCTAGCAAGCCATTAGGTTCATGGCAAGAATGGATGTGCGCATGTGCTGATCTTCCCAGTGATACCCAAACCCTGTCAAAGTGTGCAGAAAATCTTAATTTTTGTTAATCAGATCCAGTAGAACTGACTCTGCAGTCTAACAGCTTTATCATAATATTTAAGCTGGGCCAGCAAATTTAACTTCTCATTTAATAGAAAATGGATCCATCTGGCATTGAATGCCCCTCCTGTTAACAATACTGACATGCTGGATTATATAGGTTATTGAAGGTATTGCAGGTATTCCAAATTTATAAATATTTGGAACAATTGTACAATGCAGTATCTTCATATTTTTGTACTTTGAAAATAAAAGTTGCATTTACTATTAGGTAAAAGACTTCACTTCCATAAACAAAGTCAGATATTGATATTTTAAATAGATGCTTGGTCTACATTATCTAACATCACCAGTTCCTCTTAATGCTGTGATTTTCATTTCTGCCTTTGTTTCAGGCATTGGAATGTGACTATGTCAGTTCACACTTACATGAATGGATCGACTTGATCTTTGGTTACAAGCAGCAAGGTGCACCTGCGGTAGAAGCAGTCAATGTCTTCCATCATCTGTTTTACGAAGGGCAGGTGGACATTTATAATATCAATGATCCACTGAAGGAAACTGCAACTATTGGCTTTATCAATAATTTTGGACAAATTCCCAAACAGGTATGTTACATTGCATGGCACATAACACATCTTCCAAGCTAGATCATTGCAGCACTGACATAACCAGCCTCCCATCTCGCACATTCCACAAGTTTAAGTTTGTCTAAAACTGCGGTGTCAATATCCTAACCTACATCCAATCGAATTCCATCATTTGCACTTGCTAACTTACATTAGGTTTCTAACTCTCAACACTTAACTCAAGGATCAGAATTTTAAAATTCAGTTCCCTTTCTGACTTTGTACTCTCTATCTTTGTACCCTCCAATACTCTTAATGAGTTCTGCCTTCCTCCACCTCCACCTGTGTATGACATGTTTCTTTCATTCATAGAACATAGATGACATGGATGTGGGCGTAGAAGGATGGGTTAGTAAATTTGTGGATGCTACTAAGGTAGGCAGAGCTGTGGATAGTGCCGAAGGATGTTGTGGGTTTCGGAGGGATATAGATAAGATGCAGAGCTGGGCTGAGAAGTGACAAATGGAGTTTACTGAGGAAAAGAGTGAGGTAGTTCAGTTCGGAAAAAGTAATAGGAATGCAGAGTACTAGGCTAATGGTAAAAATCTTGGCAGTGTTGATGAACAGAGATATCTCGGTGTTTAGGTGCATAAATCCCTGAAAGTTGCCACCCAGGTTGATGGGGTTGTTAAGAAAGATATAGTGTGTCGGCCCTCAATGTTACACTGACCTGTGAATTAATCTAATGCAAATCTAACCTACACTGTTCCATTATTATCCATATGTATGTCCAGTTCCCATTTTAAATGCCCTTAACATTGGCGTGTCTACAACTGTTGCAGGCCCCTACTACTCTGAGTAAAGAAACTAGCCCTGATTTGTGTCCTAAACTTTATCACCCTTCAATTTAAAGCTATGTCCCCTCGTGTTAGCCTTCACCATCCGAGGAAAAAGGCTCTCACTGTCCATCCTATCTAATCCTCTTATTATCTTATACATCTCAATTAAGTCACCTCTCAACCTTCTTTTCTCCGATGAAAACACCCTCCGTTCCTTCAGCCTTTCCTGATAAGATGTTCCTTCCATACCAGGTAACTTCCTAGTAAATCTCTTCTGACCCCTTTCCATAGCTTCCACATCCTTCCTATAATGCGATGACCAGAACTGCACGCAATAGTCCAGGTGCGGCCTTACCCGTGTCTTGTACAGCTGAAGCATGCCCTCGTGGCTTCAAAACTCAATCCCCCTACCAATAAACGCCAACACACTATATCTTTCTTAACTCTATCAACCTTGGTGGCAACTTTCAGGGATTTATGCAGCTGGGCACTGAGATCTCTCTGTTCAACTACACTGCCAAGAATTTTACCATTAGCCCAGTACTCTGCATTCCTGTTAGTTCTTCCAAAGTGAACTACCTCATGCTCTTCCGCATTAAACTCCATTTGCCACTTCTCAGCCCAACCTTGCATCTTGTCTATGTCCTTCCTGTAAACCACAACATCCTTCGGCACTATCCACAGCTCTGCCTATCTTTAGTGTCATCCGTAAATTTATTAACACACCCTTCTATGCCCACATCCAGGTCATTTATAAAACTGACAAACAGCAGTGGCCCCAAAACAGATCCTTGTGGTAACTGTACTCCAGGATGAACATTTCCTATCAACCACCACCCTCTGTGTTCTTTCTTTCAGCTAGCCAATTTCTAATCCAAACTGCTAAATTACCTTCATTCCCAAAACTCCTTATTTTGTGCAATAGTCTACTGGGTGGAAGCTTATCAAATGCCTTACTGAAATCCATATACACCACAACAACAGCTTACTTTATCCCCTGATTTGTCACCTCCTTGAAGAACTCAATAAGGTTAGTGAGGCACAACCAAGCCTTCACAAAATCATGTTGACTATCCCTCATCACATTATTCCCTACCAGATGCTTATAAACATGTCTCTTATAACCTTTTCCAACACCTTACCCACAACCAAAGTAAAGCTCACTGGCCTATAATTACCAGGGTTGTCCCACCTCCACTTCTTAAACAAGGGAACAGCATTTACTATCCTTCAGTCTTCTGGCACTACTCCTGTCAACAATGATGACATAGATGTTGAAGCCAAAGGTTCTATAATATCCTCCCTAGTTTCCCAGAGAATCCGAGGACAAATCGCATCCAGCCCCGGGCTCTTATCTATTTTCAGATCTTCCAAAATTGCTAACATTCCATCAATGGTTACCATGTTTTCAATCATCTATATCCAAAGGTGTTGGAATCCCAACACTAAACGTCTCCACGTTTATACTTCTCTTTAAAGACTCTCCATAGAACGTACATCCTTGATCAAGCCTTTATTCACCTTTTCTAATATCAATTAGCTAAATGTCAAATTTATTTGGTTCTTTAAATTGATTTTTCTTTAAATTGCTTAGGTCCTTTTACTGTAGCAGAGTCAGAAATACAAAGCTTTTGTTAATTTTTGATTTACACCAAGTCTAGCTATAAATATATCCTTTTTTTTATAAATAAATGCCTTTTCATTTGGATTGGAGGCTATTTCCCTGAACTACATGAATTCTGTATTCCTCACCTCACAGCCTTCGAAAGTATACTGAATCACTTTGAAGTCAAAGGGCCTCCTGTAAGAGAATTCAGTCATTTGAATGGCCCCAACAACCAAGCATTGCCTACCTGTGTGGTTTTTGGATGACAGTTCCAGAAGACTCTGACATTATACATAAATAATTTGAAACACACTGCAGTTTAAAATCTTCATATGCATATCCAAGCTTAGTTCATTACAAATGTTACAAAGTTAGTTCAGAGTGTTTTTTTAAGGGAATGAAATAGAATAATGTTAGACAAATACAGGTTATAACCAATTATTCTTGAATCTGTAGAATCCATACAGTGTGGATGCAGGCCATTAGGCCCAGCAAGTCCACACTGACTCTCCAAAGAGCATCCCATCCAGACTCACTCCTGTACCTCATCCCTGTAACCCTGAATTTCCTGTGGCTAATCCACCGAACGTTCATATCATTTGGATTGTGGGAGGAAACTGGAGCACCCGGAGGAAACCCAAACACATGGGGAGAATGTGCAAACTCTACACAGGCAGTCACCTGAGGCTGGAATTGAACCTGGGTCCCTGGTGCTGTGAAGCAGCAGTGCTAACCATTGTGTCACCCCTCACATAATCCTCTGTGAATTATGAAAATTCAGACAAGTAGTCAGTAAATAATATTTGGTTGAATCTATATGTCAAGAGAACCTATTGAAGATAATAAAACTGATTGTGTAATTATTACAAAAAAAGCACAAGGTATCTCTAGTCAGAAAGAATTATGGGAAAGACAATAATTAAGTATATGTAATCTGTGTATGGAGAATTGTTTCTGCTTTGGGTCCAAATGCTTGTATTACTGTGTGAAAACGAAACAATAAATGATTAACTTTCTCATGTAAACTCTGTTAGTTAAATTACTGTTTGTTCTAATGACTAAATTTTAAAAATCTGATATATTTTGAAGAGAAAAATTCCAATAATTTAAAAATATTTTTGAGATATTTTTGTGTTCTGTAATAATGCTAAAAGCTTTCCTTTTTCTCA
This sequence comes from Chiloscyllium plagiosum, assembly GCF_004010195.1. Lineage (NCBI taxonomy): Eukaryota > Metazoa > Chordata > Chondrichthyes > Orectolobiformes > Hemiscylliidae > Chiloscyllium > Chiloscyllium plagiosum. The sequence goes on from NC_057710.1 coordinate 123,648,243, forward strand.
ATGGACACACTCAATGTTGTACAAGTGGAAAATCTCTCCAGAGCATCTACTAAAGTGTAAAATGATCTTCAATAAGCAAGTTGAAAAGGCATAAAATATTGCACGGAAGCAATAAAATGTAGTTTAACGTACTTAAACGTATTTCTGTTCATTTCTTGCAGCTTTTTAAAAAACCTCATCCACCAAAGCGAACGCGTAGCCGGAATAATGGGGAACCATCTGGTGTACCAACCTCTCTGAGCTGTACCACTGACAAGATCTTCTTTCATCATTTGGATAATCTCCGACCATCTTTGGCACCTGTTAAAGGTGACACCTGTTTCAAAGCTTGTTTGCGTTTTGTGAGGAGTATCTGTTTTATTAAAAAAAAAGCCAGAAATTGTTTCAATTTCTTTTTAAAAACTTATTATTGAATTGTATTTAAACATGATCAATAATAAAATCTACTTTTACTTTACTCTTCCTATCTTGATTTAAAATTATCAAGAATCCAGCCTATTTATGCATTTATAGCAAGTGGTACATTACAAAAGAAAGTTAGTCTGTTATTGTCCTTTATTTAATTCCCAAATTACTTAGAAATTCCCAAGCCCACCTGCATCTGTGTGGTGATTTTCTTTTGCTGCACCAGCCTGTTGTGCCTCTAAGAGTTTACGTGAAACTGAACTGAGACAGCGTAAGCTTTACAATATATAAAGGCCAGCATGGTGGCTCACTGGTTAGCATGCTGCCTTACAGCACCAGGGATCCAGGTGATTAGTCTGTGAGAAGTTTGCACATTCTCTATGTTTTCCTCCAGGTGCTCCAGTTTCTTCCCACATTTTAAAGATGTGCAGGTTAGATGAATTGGCTGTGCTAAATTGCCCTTAGTGTCCATGGCTGCGTAGGTTAGGTGGAATAGAGGGTTACAGAAATAGGGCAGGGGGTGAGAGTCTGGATGGGGATGCTCTTTGGCGCGTCAGTGTGGACCTGATGGCCTGTTTCCATAGTGTAGGGATTCTATGAACTAGCCATTTGGATGTAGGAAATTTAAACCATCAGATGGGGACTTGTCAAAGAATAGGAATTTGAAATTAAATGTGTATCAAAATTTGCCATTAATTATGTGCTACTTGTTAGATCCATCAAGGAATAGTGAAATACAGGGCATTCAATTAATTAAGACTGTACAGCACACAAGTGACATAGATTTTGAGCTCCAGCTGAAAGTTCAATGTGTGAATTGTAAAATATGCTTTTATTCATGTGCTATACAACCTCCCCTTCTATCCATGCAGTGCCAAAAGTGGATAGTTTATACTGACATTAAGCTTAAAAGTAGCCTCTTCTAATGATTTTTTTTCTTTCTACAGAACTGAAGGAACCAGTGGGACAGATCATTTTTACAGAAAAAGGTGTTCTAGCAGTAGAGCAAAACAAAGTGCTAATTCCTCCCAGTTGGAACAAGACATTTGCCTGGGGATATGCAGATCTCAGTTGCAGAGTTGCAAATTATGAATCTGACAAGGTGTGTAACTAGACCTTTATTAAATACAGCTGTCTTCCCACATAATGCTATTCCAGAGGATATGGAGCAAAACATATGTGAAATGGTTATTCTCTTTCAAGTAGTTTTGGCTTTGTTGTCAATTTCAGTCTGGGTGAATTCTTAAAAGGAAAGATTGTTCTTAATTTTTTGCATCTATTTCTGAATTTTCAAATGTACGTAATCTCTATGTCCTTGGCCTTTTAGACAGTTCCAATAGAGCTCTATTACCTTGAGGAATATCACCTCAATTGCACTCTTTACAACATCTGGACTCAACACTAACCTCCAGTTCAAAATTAAAATTTTGGTCATATACTTTGAATTGTTGTTGTAAAGTTTCTTTTGATCATTCATGACCATTTCTCCCTGCACACTATCAAATTGCTTTCACATTGGTGTAAAGGTGCACAAAATGTAATAGGACTCAAGAATAATTGTTCTTGGTTAAAACAAATAAAGCAATACATTAAAATATGTTACCTAAACAAGATAAGTGCTATTACATAGCACCTTTCATGAGCTCTATCCTAAATCAATCATCAACTAGAGAAGAGCCTTTGAGGTGTAATACTGACTGCAGTGTAGGCAAGTGTTGCAGCCAATTTGTATACAACAAAATTCAGCAATCAGTGCAGTGATAACTAATTTGTTAATGATATTATGTGAAGAATAATTGCTGACCAGGGCACCAGGGGAACTTATCTGCTGCTGTTTTAAAAAACAAATTCCATGGCTATACTAGAGTGGGCAGACAAACTCTCCGTTTAATATCTGATCCTCAGGACTGCTTCTATACAGCACTCATTTACTGCAGTACTTATGTATCAGCCGAGGTTGTGTGTTAAAATTCTGGACGTACTGAACTAAGGATGGCTCCTATTTTGTGTTTAATGATGTTGCCCATGCTGAAAGATTTTTTTAAACACTTAAAATATCATATTTTAATTTGAGACTTATAATCTTATTTACAACATGGAATGTTGTGTTTTACTGTGGTATAATTCCTATTTCCTTTATAGGCTTTGATAGTATATGAATGCCTGAGCGAATGGGGACAGATTTTATGTGCAATTTGTCCCAACCCTAAATTGGTTGTTACTGGAGGAACAAGTACTACGATCTGTGTTTGGGAAATGGGTACCTCCAAGGAGAAAGCTAAAGCACTGATCCTGAAACAGGTAATTCAGTCAATATAGTAGAAAAAATAAGGTAACTATACTCAACCCTAAGGACATTATTATTGCTATTGTCATTTGGGAGGCTTCTCTGAAGTCCTGTGTTGTCACTTTAAAGTTATGTATTATGTAATGAAAATTCCCTTCCAGGATATTCTTGTTCAGTAAACAGGTTGTTTTTAGTACTGTCTCTACTTACATCATGCAATGGTTTCTTTTGTTAGAAATATCCAGTCAATATTATCAACTGCTCACTGGGAACCAAAAGCAAAACCATGAGCCCTAAAAAGGTGCAGTTGACCAATGACCCCACAGTTATGCTACCGATGCAATAAATAGAAAATCTTTGCCTAGTGTCTCTCTGGTCTTCGTGCTTCATATGTAAAAAAGATGTATGCAGACCTTATAAGTCAGGGTTTCGTGAATTATGTTTCCTTTTAAATGAATAAAAAGCTTGGTAATTTCTTGAATTTGTGATCATATCAATTTTACTTAAATTCATTTGAAAATGTCCTTCGGAAATTTGACTTAAAACTGGTTAATCTCTCTTGTTGTTGTACATGGGAAACTAAAATCACTTGGCCTTTAAAAGAAAAACTCATAGAGTAGAAATAATTGTAACAATGCCTGCAGATATAACTCTGCCATTAACATGTCATTTGCTTTTAAATTATATTTGTACACTGTGTCCCAATTAGCTTACAACTATATATGTCAATTTGAAGCAGAATCTAAGATTTTCAACGTCATAGATTTTCTACATTAGTCTTTGCTGAAGAGTTTCAAAACTGCCAAGTCACTGTGGCTGTTAAATGTGATAATTTTGCTTGAATGCTTTAAAGTATAAATTTGGATGTGAAACTTTTTATTGAAAATGAGGTGTGTGTGAATAAGACTTTCACTGTATTGCCTGATAATGTCATTGTAATGGACACTGAGTTAAAATGGTTATTTGAAACCAGATACAATATTCTGGTAAAGAATGAGGATTTATAAAACCATGGTACACAGTTATGCATTCAGAAGTTAATTTTGTATTGCCATTATACATTTCTGTTTAATATATTATGAAAAATACCTAAATGAATTGTAATACAAACCTCTCTGCCACTTTTGACAGTGCAATTACTGTGTAAAAAGTTTTCATAAACTTATTAAAAACTGGCAGTGAACACAGGAAGTTATAACATCAAAGGTTTTTGATAAGTATGGTTGATATAAGTTGACATAATAAATGTGGCCATTAGGATTTGTGACTGCAGAAGTTGGCACAAAAGTTGACAAATATGACAGTAGAAATTAAAGTTCTGTGCACAGTAAATGTTTTATATACATGAATAATATCAATAACCATTTGATAGTTTAGAACTTGAATATTACTGAGAGTAGATAAATTTCGTTGAACCTTTTCATCTGCATTCATCAGGACATTCTGCATGAATAGCAATTCAAAGGGAAAACCAGCATTTATGGTAGATTGCTGATTGTTTGGCAAATGGACTCTGGTAGAGGTATTCCCACAGAGGACATGCCCACCAGTACTGATTGATATTTAACAGCCAGGTTTAAACTTTAAATCAAGCAGTTTGACTCCAATAAGTCAGAGCATTTGAGAAATCAACTAGCAAATAGCTGCCACTGATTTTGTTGAGCTGAAGTAGGCGCAGTGATTATACGTTTTCTCTGCCTTCAAACAACAGGCCTTCTATATTAATAGACATAGATTCCAATATACACAAGTGTGCCACACTGCAAACCCAATTGACGATCCTAAATTGGTTATCAGTGTAATTCCTTGCATGCTCAGGATTATCCAAACATCCATTTGCAAACATGGATTATGTTGAGGTTGTCATCACCAATATCGAAAGGTACCAGATTTCCAGCAATTGGTAAGGAGCAGCAATAGTCTGTGAACTGTTCACTTCAACAGTAATAATAAAGGCACCAAAGGAGAGCTTCCTCTTTACATCCACTCACTCCTTAGATGCCATTAATGTTAGGATTTGTGCTTGGTTCAGGTTAAAACCTGCCCTGTCTTTAAGTTAATGACAGCAGGAAAATAAAATTACTTCAATTAATGGGATTGAGTTAATATGACTGGATTTCAAATCACCTGTGTAATGAATAGATTTAGCAACTATGTATATTTATAGAGAGTTTTACTCATTCAAAAATCTATCTTCAGATATCGCAATCATAATGCGTTCAGGAAATAAGTTAAATGCCCCAACAGTGACGCATTATCTTTCCCAAACCCCTGAAGTTAATTTGTCTTCAAATAGAAGTACATTGAAATCCACCAAAAAGAGTATAACTAATTTCTATACAGAAATAAATATTTGTTACAGGTTCGGTGGGACTTTTACAACATGGGAGAAGAGACTTCTGAAGAAGATTGAGAATCTTGCTGTAGAGCTCTCATCCCATGTACCTCCATCACTGAAATTGACTTGAGCATTTCAAAAATAAAATTCATATTTCTGACAAATGTGTGAGATGGAATCCTACAATCTGAAATGTTGCTGTTTCTCTCCTCAAATCTGGCCTAGCTACTGAGTGTTTCCAGCATTTTCACTGCTTTAATTTCAAACTTCTAGCATTGGTAGTATTTTGTTTTTGTTACGAGTCTTTAAAATTTAGTCATAGTAAGTTTATAGTATCAATGTTGCCTCATTTTGCTCTGTTTTAGGCACTCCATGGGCACACAGATGCAGTTACTTGTTTGACTACTTCTTCAGCCTATCACATAATAGTCAGTGGATCACGAGATCGCACATGTATCATTTGGGACTTGAATAAACTATCTTTTGTCACTCAACTGCGAGGCCACAAGGCACCAGTGTCTGCTTTATGCATTAATGAATTAACAGTAAGTACTGGATTTTATCCTAACCATCTACGAGTTGTGGTTGATAGAAGCAGTGACAAGATTATTGTAAGTTTGCTGCCTTAGTGCAATGTTTTCTGCTCTTAAAGTTATACCTTAAATATTCAAGAAAGTGACTCGGATGCTATCCCTTATTTTGAGAGGAATTAAACTTAAAAGTAAGGATATTCTTCAGGTATACAAGGTTTTGGTAAGACCACTTCTAAAATACTTTGAGTAGTTTTGGTCTCCTAATTTGATAAAGAATGAAAATGCATTGGAAGCATTTGAGGAGATTTATTAGATTGATACTTGGAATGAGCGGGTTAGCTTAGGAGAATAGGTTGGACAGGTTAAGTTTGTTTCAGCTGGAGTTTAGAAATGTGAGAGGTAACTTGATTGAAGTGCATAAAATCCTAAATGGCTTTGACAAAGTGGACTTGGAAAAGATGTTTCTTCTTGTGAATCAATTCAGAACTATAGAGCATTGTTTTAACATTAACGTTGCCTTTCAAGGCAGCGATGAGGAAGAAGGTTTTCCTCTGAGACATTGGAAGTGGTCTATTGAATATTTTTAAGACAGAGATGGATAAGTTCTTGTTAAGCAGGGAATTGCGTGTTGTCTGAGGTAGATCGAAGTGTAGAATTCAGAACATAAACGGATCAATCATGATTTTTAAAAAAATTATTCACTCAAAGGATGTTAATGCCACTGGCTGGGCCAGCATTTATTGTCATCCTTAATTGCCCAGAGGGCAGTTAACAATCGACCTCATTGCTGTTTATCAGGCTCAGGTGTTCAAATGACCTGCTTCTGCTTTGATTTTGTATATTTGTATTAGCATTGATGAAGGCAAAGATAATCAATAGCCTCAAACCTAAACAGCGTGACTGAGATTCTTGTAATTCCTTATCGAAACAGTGTTGGTATTCTTGTTTCAACTGAGATCCACTTATAATTTAAAATTTAGAGACATTTCTACATGAATGAAAGTTATCCATAATACATATCTCAACAAAACAAATCTAAACAGTATTTCTTGGTATATGGCATTATTGGTATTGCCAATATTTATTGTCTAATTCTAGTTGCCTTTGAAAAGTTAATGTAATGAATGATGTTATTTTAAGTTAGTTTCAAACATTTGTCTCTGCCATTCCTATGGTACAGTTTTATTTTCTAGTTTAAATTAAAAGCATTATAATATGTCTTTACTTTTACAAAATCTTCAACAGGGAGACATTGTCTCTTGTGCTGGGACATATATTCATGTATGGAACATCAATGGAAGCCCGGTGGTAAATGTAAATACATTTACAGGACGCAGCCAGCAGATTTTTTGCTGCTGTGTATCTGAAATGAGCGAGTGGGACACGCAGAATGTTATAGTCACTGGACATTCAGATGGTGTGGTCAGGGTAAGTAATTTATTCTGTTGTGTTTCAGTTGGTAATCATTCAGAACATTCTGAGAGAGAAAATTGATTAATTATATAGTTGTAGAATCTTGTTCTACACAGCCATAGAGCATGGAAACAGACCTTTCGATCTAACTGGCATTTGAAATTTTCTGCCTCTCTCTTTTCCCTTGGTTCAGAGTTCTCCATAGGTGTTTTGCACTAGGTGCTTTCTATGGGTTGTGTATTTTTATTTCTTCTGCCACACTCGATGCCTCAAACTTGATTGCGTAATTTCTTTGATTCTATTTTATTGATTTTTTTTTGCTGTATTTCTCTTTTCTCTCTCTTCCTCAATACAATGAAATTATCTCTTCCCAACCCACTGATCTGATTCCCACCTTATGGAAATATAACTTTTTTAAAAAAAATAAGCTTTTGGTGATCTCAAAGCCATGTATAATTGCTACCATGCAGAGTCATGGTTAAAATTAAGAACCAGGATGAAATACTGAATCTTCAGCTCCTTTTTTGTCCCATAATCATAATTTCACTCCCAGTGTATGTTACATAGAATCCCTACAAGCTGAAAACAATTAAGAGACGGGCATAGAAACTTTGGACCAATGCCATCCTAACATCCGTATTGTTATCTTGTCGCAGTGCATACAATGTGCCACAGCAGATAACTGAGATCACTATGATAAGTGAAAAAGACTAAACAACTACAAATGCTGAAAACCAAATCTGAAGAAGTGTCACTGGACCTGAAATATTGACTCTGATTTCCGTCTGGAGATGCTACCAGACCTGCTGAGTTTTTCCAGCAATTTCCGATTTTGTTGCAATAACATTATTTTTTTCTCCTCTACGGAATTGTTCACTGAGAGTAATCACTCTCATGGAATCTCCATTTAAGATCCTAATTCTGCCCCAATAATGTAAAGCTGCATTTTGAATGTATATTTTTGCTCTATTTCTACATACGATTTTACTACATCTGAAACAGTGTTACAACCAGGCCTAGGTGAATGTTCCCCATTTTTATGGTTCTGGACAGGATACTCCAAACCATTTTGAAGTTGTCGAATAGAAGGAATGAACTGGCTCTCCTCCTTTAGTCATCAATCCCCTTAATTGGTTGCATCAAGGTTAATTTGAAAAGGATCTGTTACCTTCTGAATGCTTATCTCCCAGAGCCAAATATATCTGCCTTTTAAAAGAAGCCAATTAAACCAGTCTTTCTTGAAGTAACAAAGAGTGAGTTTAATCATTACTGCATGTGAGAAAAAAAATACAAATGTAACACACACACACACACACATATGTGGTGTGTCCAAATATAGAAAAAAATTATTTGGATCAGTCTCTGATTAATTCACAAAGAGCTGATACTTGTTCATCATGCTCATTGCAATGAGAATACCAATGGCATGGATGCTGGCAGATGAACAGTAGGCTTCACAGTCTGTAGTTTTGCAGGTTTATTGAGATTGTTCTGATGCCTTTCATTTATGGTTAAATACAAGCATTCAAGATGGGAAAATCTGTTTATTGTCTTGTTTCCTTTTTAACGAGTTTGCAGCACTATGAGTGAACGAGGATCTATGCAACACAGGGTGACTATAGGTGATAGTTCTTCAACTGTGACCTTGATAGCACTCCAGTGCTCAAATGCAAGTTGGCACCCATGAGAATATTCAGTCTCAGTAGTTCACTTCAATAGAGTTGAAACTGATATTTTTAACCCCTGTCATTTTGTGTTTTTCTCTTTGAAGAATACACAATATGTCTGCAGTTTAGGACATAATGAATTGAACAGAAGAATAGGTGAATTGTAATGCGTGGTAATGAACAATTTTAATCACAGCTGTTATGACTTTGGGTTAAAGAAAGCTCATACAGAGACTGGGCTGTGATTTCTTGTAACTACAACAATAGTGAAAGGTTGACACTCCTGTTCAACAGCAAACCATCTGCTATGGGTTATGTTGTTGAACAGGACTTGTCACCCCTTCATTATCTTTAGCGACACAAGAAATCACAGTCCAACCACAGTTAACCTGTTGTCATAACAATACTGATTAAAATTGTTAACTATTGCAGATTACATCTTGCCTATGTTTCTGTACAATTCATTGAAAATCTTCAAAAACTTGAGATTTATTTTAACTTCCCCATGTTTTACCTGCAGTGCGGGTAGATAATGTAGTAAAGAAGGCTTTATGGCATGCTTGCCTTCATTGGAAGGGACACTGAGAAGGACAGACAAGTGATGCTGCAATTTTACAGAACTTTAATTGGGCCACATTTGGAATATTGTGTACAGTTCTGGTCACCACACTACCAGAAGGATATGGATGCTTTTGGAGAAGGTACAGAAAAGGTTTACCAGGATGCGACCTGGTTTGGGAGATTTTAGTTATGAGGAAAGATTGGGTAGACTGGGTTTGTTTTCACTGGAATGCAGGAGGTTGAGGACCGACCTGATAAAAGTTTATAAGATTGTGAATGGCATGGATAGAGTGGATAAAATGAGGCATTTTCCCCCCAGGGTGGAGGGGTCAATTAGTAGAGGGCACCAGTTCAAGGTGCGAGTGGGGAAGTTTCTCGCACAAAGGGGTGGAGTGTGCCTGAGTGTTGCCAGAGGAGGTGCTGAAAGCAGACATAGCAGCATTCAAGAAGCACTTGGATGACTACATGAATAGGAAGGGAATACAGGGATACAAATCCTGTAAGTGAAGACAGTTTTAGCATGGAAGGGCACAATATGGTGGCACAGGCTTGGAGGGATAAAGTGACTCTTCTGTTCTTTGTTCTTGTTCTCGATACTTTTGACTCAATGGGATAAGGAGATAAAAGCACATTGTGAAAGGATTTTAAAGAACAATACACTGCTGTATTAAGTTAATTTCTATCTTAATTAATTAACATATATTTGTTTCTTCAGTTTTGGAGAATGGAGTTTCTGCAGGTTCCAGAAACCCCAGCTCCAGAAGAGACTATGAAGCTTCCAGAAGATGTGGATGATTCTTCTGCAGATATACAGATAGGTGAGAGCACACATGTGCTATAAGAATAATTTGCTTTTTTGATATTGTATTCAGTGCAGAATGGGATAAAACCAAGACATTGTCAGGAATCTGGCTGCATTTCTCATTGTTTCACATTAGACTTTTTGAACTGAGACATAGTGCTGAAGAATGATACATGTATTCTTCCTGATTTATTGCATAGCCATAGGCCATTAGGATTTGCTACTATCCACCATTTTGCTATGGTTTTAGTCCATGTCCTCCCCCAGTATTGATTGTTGGTTCTGCAGCTCCCATAAGCCTCTTCTGGGTCAAGTGTTCATCATTTGCAAGATTTTCACCTGGTCTTGAAAAGTTGACATGGTTCTGCGATGGAGGGCCCCAGTGTGTTATCCTATCATTTGTTTTAAGGTTTCCAGCTTGATAGTGAATTCCAGGGGCTCATTGCAGTTGATACTGAACTAATGGCAAAACAATTAGATTTTTAATGAAGTCTTAATATCTTGAGTATGTGTGTTTGCATGCTTGATTATAAGAACTTGAGTGAAAAACTTGAATTTTTTTGTTCATAAAATATTATAATGAATTTTTAAAAATTTCTGGGAAACATTAGACATTGTACTTTGGATGTCCACAGACTGGATGTGTACAAAATTTGTATATCTTTATGTACAAGTAATTCTTCAGTAATTTCTTTATTTTTCCATTTGTTGATGCTTTTGTAAGTTTGGTCTGCTGGTTTTTGTCTTGGAACACGTTTCCATTCAATTATATTATATAGAGTGGCACAGTGACATTTTATAATTATGTAAGATTGATAAGCTGGCTACCTTAAAAGAATATTTCAAAATGAGTGAAAAGAGTAATTATTTTATACATAAGGAGAAAGCGCTGAGTCAGCCAAAATGAAAGCAACACTAGTTTCCTTATTTTGGCTGTTGATGAAATGAAAGCCCTTTGTTGGTTAAAACTGTTCTAAGTTTATGTTAAAAATGTAGTATCATATTGCTAATAGTTGTAGCCATAGAAATAATATTGGAGAGAAATTGCACTTCTTGCCTACTTAAACATCTATTTACAAATTCTAGAAGACAATATAGGATCTGATTATGTTTTCCTATTGTAATTATGTGGAATGAGATATTGGATATTTATATTTGGAATTTAGATGGGGATGCCCAGGATGAGGAAAGCAGTGATTCAGACCTGGAGGATCAATGCAGTATCCAGGACCCAAAACCCAAACAAAGTGTATCTGGCTGTGCAGCAAATAAAGCAAAGGGCATATCCGGGCGAGCAGCATGGTTTGTAGATGGAGATGAATCAAAGCGTTGGGCAGATCAACTCAGCCTGGATGAGAAGGATGGATTTGTTTTTGTAAATTACTCAGAAGGCCAGCCTAAGCTGCATCCACAAGCTCAACAGCAGCCTCCAATTCAAAGTCAAATGCACTATCACCATCATCAACTTCAACAGCATTCAATGCAGAATGAAATAAAACGCCATAACCAGCTAAAGCAAGGTAATTGTTTTTACAATGATACTCCACTTAGTCAGTTATTTTAGTAAGTAATTGTTGGCATTAAATTCTGTTTTCATTGTATGACCTGCTCTGCTAACACTTTCTTGATGGGCATAGAGTCACACAGCATGGAAACAGACCCTTTCGTCCAACTCATTCACACCAACCAAGTTTCCCAAAATAAACTAGTCCCACTTGCCTGCGTTTAACCCACATCCCGCTAAAATTTTCTTATTCATGTACCTGTCTAAATGTCTTTTAAATGTTGTAACCGTGAATGCATCTACCGCCTTCTCTTCAAGTTCATTCCATATACAAGCCACTTTCAATGTGAAAAAGATGTCACTCAGGTCCCTTTTTAAATCTTTCTCCTCTCACCTTATCTCTAGTTTTGAACTCTCCAACTGTAGGGAAAATTCATCCTATCTATGCCACTCATGATTTTATAAACATCTCCAATACTCCGATGGAAGAAGTCCCAGCTTATCCAGCCTCCCCTTTATAACTCAAACCTTTATAACCATATCCTGTTAACATCCTTGTAAATCTTTTTTTGCACCCTCCAATTTAATAATAATCTTCCTGTAGCAGGGCAAAATTAACCACCACTCCTTTGTTTTAAATTAATCTCTATTTATTAAGAATTAGTGTAATTGACCTTAACTGTCTAAAACGAATTGATAAACTTATGCTTCATATATTTAAAGTAGTTTTTAAAACATTTCCTTCCTATGTCTCTCAGAATGCTACAAGAGGCCTATAAAATCATTTTTGCCTTCCTTTGGTAGTGGCTAAAAGTGGGGGGAAAAAATCATTATTTTTCCTTTCTAGTTATTATACAATTTTTCATTTTGGCACAATAAATGTATTTTTTCATGTGTTTCATACCAAAGAAACTGTGTATAAGCAGTACAAATACATGCATCACAAAATCCATACAATGCAGGCAGTAATACAAACAGAAAAACAGTCATATCATCAGATTCAAAATGTTAACCCTGTTTGTCACTCCACAGATGCTACCAGACCTGTTGAGCATATTTTCTGTTTCATTTCAAACTTTCAGCATCCTTAGTAGTTTGCTTTTGTTACAGTGTAGAAGGTAGTTATTTGGTTCATCATGTCTGCACCTCTTCTCCAAATGAATGTTTCATTTAATGCCATTCTCCTGCCTGCCCAACATTTTCCTGCATGATGTTCCTTTTCTAATAAAAGTTCCTCTTCAATGCTTCAATTGAACTTGTTTCCATCATGCTTTCAGGAAAGCACATTCCATATCCTAACCACTCACTGTAAAAGTGTTTTGTCAGATCACTTTTGCTTCTTTTACTAATTATTTAAATCTCTGCCCTCTCATTCTGATACTTCCATGAATAGGAGCAAATGTTCCCCGTTTACTTTGTGCAAACCCCTCATGATTTCAAATACCTCTATTAGATGTCTTCTTGGCCTTCTCTTTTGCAAAGAAAATGGATCCTAACTTCTGCAATGTCTTCACATCCTTTGTGAAGTGCAGTGCCTAGAACTGAATAAATATTCTTGCTGAGGCTAACCTTGTGTCTTATGCAAACTGAATATAACCACCTTGCTCTTGTGCCCTAAACCACTTTTGTTAAAGTCTAGGATACTGTGTGCTTTATTAACTCATCTCTCAACCAATCCTTTCACCTTTGTCTTTCTGCTTCTGCACCTCCTTTGGAATTGTACACCTTATTTTATCTGCATTCTTTTTCCCAAAATTAACCACCACTCATTTTTCTGTGTTGCACTTTATCTGCCACCTGTTTGTTTATTCCACCAACTTTTTACACTCTTTTCAAGTTCTCCTGACAGCCTCATAATTTACAATGTCTCCAAATTATGCATCATTGCGCATTTTGTGTACACTCTGTACATCACGGTCTGAGTCATTTGTATTAAGAAATACATCAAGGAAAGCCAGAGTTTCAACGCCAAATCCTGTGGACTGCCCTACAAATCTTTCTCTGACTGAAAAACAGCCATTAATTGCCACTGTTTGTTTGTGTCACTGTTAGAATATTTTTTAGTCTATCTTGCGACTGTCCCTTTTACTATGTGAGCCACAACTTTGCTATAAGGATTGGTATGCAGTACTGCTCAAATGTCTTTTGAAAGTCGTGCAGTTCAATATGGCATCAATATTCAAAACATGATTTAAAATGTTGGATAGTTTAAGAGTAAAGTTAAATAAATGAAGTAAATAACAATTACTTTTGTAATTTCAATTTCCACAGGTAACAATTAATGTTATGCAGAATTTGCTTCTCTCTGATAACTGATTTTTTTCTTTGAAACTCAAAGCTTTTCGCTGTTCTGTCACTAAATCCTCTTCATCATTCAGTTGAACTTTGAGTATTTTTATTAGAAATTGGATTTGTTTGGATCATCAAATGAAGCTGCTGCTCATGCAGATTTCTTGGAGTTTCTAAATGCATTATTTTCAGAGACAAAATAATTCTCTAAATAAACAGCATGGTGTCTACATTCAACTTGAATATTAGGTGGCATTGTTGTCTAAAGGTTTCTTCATATTTCTATCAAATAATTATTCAATAACTAATTGTGTGGTTCTGTTCGCTGAGCTGGGAATTTGTGTTGCAGACGTTTCGTCCCCTGTCTAGGTGACATCCTCAGTGCTTGGGAGCCTCCTGTGAAACGCTTCTGTGGTCTTTCCTCCGGCATTTGTAGTGGTTTGAATCTGCCACTTCCGGGTGTCAGTTCCAGCTGTCCGTTGCAGTGGTCAGTATATTGGATCCAGGTCGATGTGCTTCTTGGTTGAATCTGTGGATGAGTGCCATGCCTCTAGGAATTCCCTGGCTGTTCTCTGATTGGCTTGTCCTATAATAGTAATCAGAGAACAGCCAGGGAATTCCTAGAGGCATGGCACTCATCCACAGATTCAATCAATAAGCACATCGACCTGGACCCAATATACCAACCACTGGAACTGACAACCGGAAGCGGCAGATTCAAACCACAACAAATGCCAGAGGAAAGATCACAGAAATGCTTCACAGGAGGCTCCCAAGCACTGAGGATGTCACCTAGACAGGAGACGAAACGTCTGCAACACAAATTCCCAGCTCGGCGAACAGAACCACAACAACGAGCACCCGAGCTACAAATCTTCTCTCAAACTTTGATCAATAACTAATTACTACACCTTGCCATAATTTTTAGGCAAGTGGCCTTCCTCATGGTTCTGAATGGGAGTTCTTAAATGAATATTCTAAGGCTTTTTAAATCCAGAATTTAGACTTACTTTCTTCATAGAATTGATGTCATAAGAACAGAGAGCTGCAAGTAAGAAAACTCATTCAGCATGTCACGTTAGCTTCTTCCAATGGGAGTTTCAACTATTAAATATAGTTAGGGTAAATCATATCAGTAGTTATACTAAACCATATCCTGGCAATTCTGCTTGCTTTACCAAATTTATCTTCCTCTTTCACCTGAGAATTTTGTGATGCTTCAGCATGCACTGACATATTCCCTATTTTGCAAGAGATATCCATTTATGATGTACTAAAAAATAAAATTGGATAGGAGACAAGACATTAGCCTAGGCACTGAAAATGACAGTCAATGCTGCAAATCCTCCTCATTAATATCTGGGGACTTGAGCTGAAATTGATGGCGCTTTCCTACTTACTAGTCAGCAACAGCTTGACATAGTCATACTGTCATCTTCATGCCTTACAGTGAAATATCTCACTAGCCATCCTAGGTTTCGTCCTGTCCCTGATACAGTACTATACAGTGGAGTATGGGAGGGAATGGCCCTGGGAGTTTGTTTTAATTCATTCATGAGATGTGACCAGCATTTATTGCCCATTCCTAATTTGCCTATGAAAAGATGGTGGCAACTTGCCATCTTTGAACGACTGCAATCCTTGAGATGTAGATATGCCTATAATGCTGTTAGGTAGGGAGTGCCAGGACTTTGGCACACCAACTATGAAGGAATGACAATACAATTCCAAATCAGGATGATGTATCATTTGGAGGAGAATTTGTAAGTAGTAGTGTTCCCATCTGCTGCCCTTGTCCTTCCAGGCAATTGAAGTCACAAGTCCTCAACATTACCTCAGCACTCCATGAAGTCTCATGGCATTATGTCAGATTTTCTCAAGGAAACCTCCTGTTAATTACACCTATTAACCCTTCTCATTTGATTAATTATTACTCCTCCATGTTGAACACCACTTAGAAGAAACACTAAAGGTAGCAGAGACAAACTATGTACTCTGAATGGGATACTTCAGTGTTACCACAAATAACTTGTTGCATAACTACACACTGAGCTGGACATGTCCTGAAGTCCTGCCACACTGGGCCTCTGAAAGGTGGTGAGGGAAGCAACGAAAAGAAAGACCTGTTTGAGCTTGTCTACCAGTCACAGATGCATCAGTCTAGGAATGCATTAGGAATGACCAATGCATAGTCTTCATGGAAACAGAGATTCCATTGTCAAACTGAGGGCAACCCCTCATTTTGTGCAGCACAACCATCATGCAAAATAGAGCAAAGGTAGCAGCTAAATTGAGTAAACAAGAGGCACTGTTTTCCATCAGCAAAAACACAGTTGGATTCAACCACCGTCTGTAAGCCAATAATCTGGCATAACCTTCACTCTGCTATTGCCATCAAGCCAAGAGCACAGGATAGATTGCCAGGAGCTGAACGACACTGTAGGGAATCTAATCTAATCTAAATACCGTGTTCTCCTCTAACACGGTCCTTGCGTTCTTCTGTGACCTTGTTGTAGAAAATCATGCAATAGAAATAACGGGATCTATGGGAAAATCCGGGTTGGGGTGAACCACCAAAAATATTAGTAGAAATCGAAACAAAAATAGTACTTAGCCCAACACAAACGATAGCACAGTCTAAAGTTTCAAATCATATATTTTAATTAAATATTACAATAAATTTAGCATTTTAGAAGTTTGAGTTTGTGGAGTTACAGAAATGTATTAAGACTGGCTGAAGGTCATCATCAGCTTCATCACTACTTTCAGGTGAAGTTCTGGATGCAGGGTTACGACAAAAGAAAATATTTAGTCCAGAAGTGAATGGTTACGGTTCATTGTTTCTTGCGGAGTGGCTGAAAAAAGGCATCTAATTTTTGCTGCTTTGCCATCTTTCTTCTTTCATGAAGAAGCTGTACATAGGGTGCCAGATCAAATTTTATGCCACAAACTGCTATCCGGCTGCATTCTACACCAGCCGTTGACTTCTAAGAGCTGCAACTGCTTCTCAACTTCCCTCCGGATGGAAGACAAAAGAAAAGTGCTGCATCCTGGACTTCATCGTTTTCATCTCGATCTTCAACTTCCCCCCGTAGCAACAAGTTGTTATAGATCAGTTTGCACTTCTTCAAATCCAACTTGCTTTGTTCTTTCATTGCTGGGCACTCCTCTGATGCTTCAATGCCTTTAAAATCATAAAGAAAATCTGGGAGAAGCTTTAGCAAGATTGCATGCAGGCAGTCATTACTTACCTCACCCAGGCCTCCACAATGATATCAATAGGATTCTTAATGTTCAAGTTCTTCCAAAATTCAAAAGCACTGTCCTCATTATTCGCCTCAGTAGCTGCAATCAGCTTCCTGAATATACACCTGAAATAATAAGCTTTAAAAGTTGCTATTGCACCCTGGTCCATGGGTTGAATGAGAGAGGTTGTGTTCAGAGGTAGAAATAGCACTTTGATGTTTTCAGAAAGCTCACCAATGGTGGGAGGATGTCTTGGTGCATTGTCCAGAATGAGGAGAATCTTGAAATCCAAATGTTTTCTCCTGCAATAATTTCTAAAAACATCCTAAAAAATATCAACAATAAAGTCAGAAAAGTTTGCCCCGTCATCCAACCTTTTCTGCTTGACCTGAAGTAAACCTCTAGAGTGGACTTAAGGTAACGGGGGATGGAATCACACAATACCCAATGGGAGTTCATATTTTTTTTAAAAACTGTTCCCCAATTCACCAATCATGTTACAGCCAAATCGCGTTGCTCAAAATCGCATTATAGGAGAATGACCTGTATACCTAAAAATACGATCTCAACTTGGTAGAGCTACAAAACAGCACGATATGCATGCTAAACAGGAAACCAGCATTTGATTGATAAGCCAACCCCACAACCAAAAATAAGATCAAAGCCTTTCAGTTCTGCTACATCTATTCATGAGAACGAGTCTGAGGAAGAAAACTCCAGAAATATCCCTGTTACCAATGATAGGACATCCAGGACAACAATACTAAAGACATTTGTAGTCATCTACAGCTGGATGAGACTATTGTGGCCATCTTTGGAGGTCCCCAGGAACACAGATGCCAATCTTGAGCTGATTTATTTTTCAGTCCATGTAATATCATGAAAGAGCTGAAGGCTCTGGCTATACCAAAGGCTTTGAACCCTGACAAATTCTAGGCTGTAGCACTGATGAGTTATGACCAGTCCGTCAAAACTAAACAAATCTACTCAGCAAAGTGACAGAGCTAAAAATTGACATTTACTCAGTAATAGTCTAAGTCATTGCTTAATTTGAGCACAGCTCGGGCCACTGCTCTTAACACCATTATAGCAAAAAGACAAAAAGCTGTATTCAGGACCTAAGATAAGAATGATTTTCCTTGACAGCAAAGTAGCATTTCACTAAGTGTGTCATCAAGGACCCCAAGCAAAACTGCAATCAGTGGGAACAATTCTCCATTGGTTGCAATCATACCTAGCAGAAAATAAGGTGGTTGTGGCTTTCGAAGCCACTACATCAGTGATCACTTTCCATTATACAGTCAGTTGTGAGGATATTTATTGATGATTGCAGTGCTCAGGACCATTCACAACTTCTCAAATACTAAATGCCTGCATGTTTGCAGGACCTAAATAACATTCAGGATGGATTAATAAGCAACATTCATGCTGTGCAAGTGCCAGGCAATGACCATCTCCTCTTGATACTTGATTATATTAATATCGCTGAAACGCCACCATCATCAACCTGGGTTGCCATTGGGCAGAAGCTAAACTGGATCAGCCATGTAATACTGTGGTTACAAGAGCAGTCCACAGGCTGAATATTTTGAGGTGAATAACTCACTACCTCTAAATATTGTCCAGGGCACAAACCAAGCATATGGTGGATTACCCTGCACTTACCTGGATGATATTCATCGTCCAACAGCACTCGAGAAGCTCATCACCACATTGGACAAAGCAAACAGTATTGTGTGTGTACCTACGCTATATGGATTGTAAAGATTCAAGAAGGTGACTCACTGCTATCTTTCCAAGGATGAATAGGACTGTGCAAGTAATGCTGGCCTTTGAAGTAACTCTCCCAAACTCAACTAAACAAAAGAAAATCTCATGATGATGTTGAAGAAGGAAGCCGTAGTTATGTCCACTGTATGGACGTAGTGAATTCGAATTTTGTTTCATTCATGAAGTCGAAATTATAAACTGTGTTAATTCTGAGTCATGGGGTAAATTCCCAAAACAAGATTGCGCATTATTTGGCAGTGGATTCTCAATCCTAAATTACAGTTGTCAATAATTCTACACATGATGTCACATTGATGTTCAAGGAAGTACTTTCCTGTGAGATATTCAGAGTACCACAGAGGATACTTCACACTGGATCTAGCTGCACAGTACCTGATAAGTTTTAGTGCTAAATAATGCCAAAAGTAGAGTTCCATTCTTTTGCTTTTTTTGGTTGAAAGTAGAGGTTTTCTAAAAGGTAAATAAAAATATGGTGTCAGTTAGCATATGAAAATAATGTGAGACCATCAATCTGAAGAAGAAAAGATTCACATTTGTAACAGTTTCTCCATAGAAACACTATCCTTTTATACCTTTGACACTCTTGTTGCAATTTTTGTTCTTCATACAAGCATCCTTTTAAGCTGGAACTTTATTGCTGGAACAGCACAGCAGGTCAGGCAGCATCCAGGGAACAGGAGATTCGACGTTTCGGGCACAGGCCCTTCTTCGGGCCTGTGCCCGAAACGTCGAATCTCCTGTTCCCTGGATGCTGCCTGACCTGCTGTGCTGTTCCAGCAATAAAGTTTCAACTTTGATCTCCAGCATCTGCAGACCTCACTTTCTCCTTTTAAGCTGGGTTTTTTTTGTGAAGTGCATTGTTTCACTGTATAATGTACTGACCTATGAAAGAATTGCTCAATACAGAAATGAGCCCATCTAGACACAAAACAGCAATTTCTATGTCCTGTAAGGTCAGTACCACCATTTGCAGGGCCCAAGTATTATACTTAATGGTCAGTTAAAAGGAGGGATTAGAGAAGCTAGAGCTGCTCTTGTAAGAAAGAAAAAGATTAAGGGAAGATTAAGTAGGAGCACTCAAAATAATGAGTGTTTTGATTTGGCAACTATTTCCTTGGTGAAGGAGGTCAGTAACCAGAGTTTAAAATAATTGGCAAAGGCTCTAAATTCAATATATGAGGTTTTAATATGTCTTGTTCAGATCTGGAACACTCCTGAAAAGTAATCCATAGGAACTTTCCAAGGACAATTGGGCATGTCACTAGAGAATGTTAATACACCGCATTATGGGGAAAAAAAGCTGGGGTTCGGGGAATAAATTGGGTAACTCTTTCAAAGAGCAAGCACGGAAACAACAGGCCAAATGGCCCCCCAAGCTGTAAATTTCAATCATTTTAAATCTTAGACTTTCCCTTCAAACAGCATTATTATATTCAGTTAGTTGTGAACTGAATCACCTAATTTGTTGTGGTTAAGCCAATTTTCAATCGTCATATAATTACTGCTTATTCTCAAAGCTGCAAGTAGCAGATTACATTTTCTGTTGTGACTCTATGAATGCAAGTGGTTTTCTGTTTGGTTTCAGGATACAGATGGGAGCGGCAGTTGGTATTTCGAAGTAAATTGACAATGCATACTGCATTCGATCGAAAAGACAATTGTCACCCTGCAGAAATTACTGCATTAGGCCTTTCTAAGTGAGTATTCTTAGTAAAGCGAAAGTAAGTTACGCTTTTAGTCTGGCGCTCTCTCCAACTTCTGCTAATAGATAGATGGTGAACTTGTAATGTACCAAATAGATATCATATGCAGCAACTATCAATAATTGTGACAGATCAATCAGTTTCTATAAGATGGCTAATATTTTAGGGTTCATAATAAAAGCTAATATCTCTCGTTCCTCATATTGCTAATTGTTCTTTTGTCATGTAACTTAAATTGGTGTCCCCTCAATCTTGAATCTTTCAGCCATCAGAACTGTTTTTCTCAATCTGCTGTCTAGACTCCTCCATGATTTTAAACACCTCTGTCAAATTTTTTCTCAACCTCTTTTATAACTCCAGCCGCTCCAACATATCCACATTAACCGAAGTCACTTCTCCTGCAGCTATTCTCAAATCACTTTGGTACCTTGCATAATATCCTTCTCAAATGTGGTGCCCGGATTTGGGGAAACGACTCCAGTTAAGGCCTGACTTTTATAAAGACTTTTATAAAGGCTTTTATAAAGATTCATCAAAACTTCCATGTTTTTTTTCTTTGTGCTTCTGTTTATAAAGCCCGGGATCCCATAAGCCACCTTCCTTGCTTTCTCAGTATGCATGGATATTTTCAAGAATTTGTGCTCATATTGCCCTTGTGTCTCTGTTCCTGTACCAGCTTTAGAATTCTAGTTTTATTTCATATTGCCTCCTCTTCTACCTACCAAAATGTGTCACGGTGTCCTCCTTTGAGTTAGTTTACTTTGCCAAATATCTGCCCAGTAAAGCAGTCTGTCTGTCCTCATCAAGCTCATCATATCCTCACAGTTCAATTCACTTCAGGGTTTTAAATTTGAATTTAAATTAGATTCCCTACAGCCCAGCAAGTCCACACTGGCCCTCCGATGAGTAACCCACCCAGACCCATTCCTTTATTACTGTACATTTCCCTCTGATTAATGCACCTAACCTACACATCTCTGAACACTATGGGCAATTTAGCATGGCCAGTTCACCTAACCTGCACATATTTGGGCTGTGGGAGGAAACCGGAGCACCCGGAGGAAACCCACGCAGACACTGGGAGAACGTACAAACTCCACACAGACGTCGCCCTAGGCTGGATTCGAACCTGGGCCCCTGGATCAGTGAGGCAGCAATGCTAGCCACTGTGCCGCCTGTTTGTGTCATCTGCAGCTTTTGAAATTGTTCCCTGTATACTCTCATCTAGTTAATATATATCAAGGATTGCAGTGATTACTTTGGAACTCCAGGGCAATATTATCACCCGTTTACCATTATTTTGTTTCTTATCATTCAACCAATCTTATATCTATGCTGTTCTTTTATTCAATGAATTTTAATTTTTCTGGCAAAGATTATTTGGCACTATATCTGAACAGTATTGTAAGTCCATGTACACTACTTCAGCCGCATTACCCCCATTTATCCTCTCTCTTATTTATTTTAAAACTTCAACAAAGTCATGAAGGCACAGTTTAGCTTTAACAAATCTATAGTGTCTTTTCTTATTTGATCCACACTTGTCCAGGTTTCTGTTAATCTCATCCCACATTATCATTACAGCCCAGCTTGTGGTTGCAGAATTTATCCTTGTGTCCTGTTCCATTTAAGAGATTGTTTGAAAGTCTCCACCCCAGTGTGGAAGCTATCCAGAAAGAATGCACACATTGGAGATACAACACTGTGGTCCCAATTCTCCAGTCAGACCACTGAAAGAACAAGTGGATAAAGGTTGTCATATAATATACTTGCTGTCCCTGAAAGGATAAGGAATTTGATAAGCCCAAGCTTAAGGGTTCATCCTAATAACACGCTACAGATAAATGTGGTCTCCCTTACAAACAGAACTAACTGAAGCCAATTTTTAAAACCTATTCATACCTTTTTAAAGCAGATATAAAACTAAAATACTGAAATTATCTAACTTGTCACTGTGGGCACACCAGTATTTGTATTTATTTGCTATCATGCTTATAGCAGTCCCAATAACTGCAGTTTTTGTATTCAAAATGTCTTTCTTTCATTTCTTTTTCATGAACTAGAAGCACCTTAGGTGGAGATTGTGGAGATCCTTCAGTAACTTTGTCAAAAAATCATTCATTCCATATGACTCTAAGCAATGAGGAAAGAAAGCAAGTTTTCACATTCCAATTGTGGCCAACCGCATGAACTATGCTTCTTTCTATCAGATTGTTGGGTATGAAGAAGCCTGGGAAACCTGAATGCTAGGTTTTCCTCTCTGAGGCCACAAGTGGCATTTTTATTAACACTCGAAATATGATCAGTGTCCCACCTACCTTGCATCCCTTGTCTCCAGCAGATGATGGCAAGCATTCTTTATTTTTTCTAACTGGCCACTTCAGAGACAGCCACAATGTGGAAGTGGAGTTATTCAGACCCAAAACAGATGTTGCATGTGATCCTTACAATGATCCAACTGCTTTCAGTCATGTTTCTCTTGGTCCAGCCTACACATGATCAGACTTATGAAAGTTAACTTCTCAGTTCAGTTTTGAATTAATAATCTCAGTACTGCCATGCTCCTGTTAAGGTGAAGTAACCATAGTCCCAGATGATCAAAAGGCTGCTGTCTCATTTTAGAGAGAGAGAGCTGGTGGTGAATTTAACCTGAGGATTGCCAGCCCTCAGGCAAGGGACAGTGTGAAGAAGGCAGGACCTTCATGCTAACCTCAGTGGGAATTGAAGTTCCACTTTTGGCATTGCAAACCAGTTGTCCAGCTAACTGGCCCCAAAAATACCTGTATTGTCGATCTATTATTATCTTTGCTGAGATTAGTTAAATAGCAAATGTTTAAAAGTTTTTTTTTCCCATCAGATGTAGGATTCCATTTTTAAAAGTTGAAGATTTAATATTACTTGTGTGGCAAATTCTGCTCTGTGCTCAAAGATCCATGAAGCATCTGTCACTTTAATTATGTGATCATGTCAAATGTCCTGATCCATCCATTAAACAAAAAAGAACAGCTTTATTATCAACTAGAGATCCAACTGAAGCCACATGATCTATCTCTCATTATTGGTTACATCACAATGGAGACAGAGAGCTAATGACAAGTGGAAGAAATAATTTAAAATAATAAATACATATACATGGAAGATTTTAAGGGAGTTTGTTTTTACTGAATGTAAATGTTTTTGTGTAGTAGTTGTGCTCAGTAATGTTATTTTAAATTTCCTCTTGAGAATTGCAATGGTAGCTGGGGCAAGTAAATGTGGATAAAGTGACCAAATTAAAGAGCTCCTTCCTAGATCTCACTTATGCATGTAGTTGAGCAATTATAGTTTAGTGTTGAATAAAATTTTTATTTTATGTATTGAAATACCAATTGTTATTAAGGTCTGTTTAAAATGTTGCCGATTTTCAAAAGAAAACTCATTAAACTGACCAGTGACTCAGTGAATGAAGTCATTTTGGTCTTCCTATTTTGTTTCCTTTCCTGCAGGGATCACAGTAAAATTCTGATAGGTGATGCACGAGGTCGGGTATTTAGCTGGTCAGTGAGTGATCAGCCAGGGAGGACAGCTGCTGACCACTGGATTAAAGATGACGGAGGGGATTGCTGTTCAGGATGTTCAGTGCGCTTCTCTCTAACTGAGAGACGGCATCACTGCAGAAACTGTGGACAACTCTTCTGTCAAAAGTAAGAACAGTTGATTATTGCATAAATTTGGGATATGTGTTCCATAATATTCAGTTTACTCAAATCAGATGAAATAGAGCTGCAGTGAGCTTTAATATGTGTTACTTTACCAGAACTAACACTTCAAGATTAGGTCTTGATTTCAATGGCTGAATGACAATTAAAAACTTCTGATGATTCTGTTGAATAGCAAAATAAAGCATTTTTTAGTTAATGTATGACATAATAAAGTTGTATAAAATATCTAGGGTTATTAAATATATTCTTAGATTTATAACAATTTTCCAACTAAAGGGGTGTTGTTTTTCTGTAAACTACACCCAGAAGAAGTGCACAGTTCAAGGGATGAAAGTTCAATGGAACATTGTTCCTGATTGTGTCAGTCCCACAGTTCCTTGTGTGTCTATCTGATGAACAGTACTCAGTCTGTTTCTGGAGTTCATGAGGCAGGAAAAGCAGTTTCTTGTTTCAAGCTTTCCTTTCCATCATTGGACATACCAATGCAGGAATATCTGTAGAAACCTGTTACAAAGGTTTTTGTAGGTCAGATGCCCTTCTGATATTCTGGTCAGCTCAGTGATTGAAGACGAATTGTCAGGAAGCATCTTAAATATGATTGCCCCATCCTCTCCCCAATCCCCACTCCAGCCCCTCCAGTGATTTTCTAGCACTATTATGAGGTGAATTGATTCCTTCCGTACAAACATTTATATGGCTCTTTATTCAGTGTCATTGTGTGTGACATTCTCTCCATCCTGCTTCTGTATTTTCTTGTAACAAGGCATAACTTGGTGTTTTACTGATTCTTGCAATATTCTCTTACTATTTGATCCTATTTTAGCTTTTAAGGTCATGATTTGATTTGTAAATCAAGCCAAGGCCTTTTTAAAAATGATTAGAAAAATGACTTGAGGTGGTTACATATGGAGCAAAACTGTTAAAGACCCTTAATTTGTTCTGTTCTATGAATGTGTTCATTTCATGTATGAGAATTGACTAATGTTCAAAATGTACAAAAAGCTTCTTTCATTGTTACCTTAATGTTGCAGTTAGGAAAAGAGATGTTTGACAAGTAGCTGTTATGAAAGCAATATTGAATCTTCTGGTCTCCAATTTGCTAAGTAGTGTAATATCAATTTGGATCTATCTTTGCTCTTCATGCCCTTGAAGAGGATATCTGATTTTATTTTTATAACTTTTGATACTGCATTGTTTTACTGGTTACAACAGTTACAGATTCTACTTTTATTTTATTTCAGATGTAGTCGATTTCAGTCTGAAATCAGGCGCTTGAAAATCTCCTCACCAGTCCGTGTCTGTCAGAATTGTTACTACAACCTGCAGCAAGAGAAGGGAGCTGAAGAAAGCTCCAGGAACTAATAGGTCATTGATTTATCAGTGACCAAACAAGCAGAATCCTTGTTACTCCCAGCTATTTCAAATGATTTTATGCAAAAGGAAACAATGTGGGGAGTTTAAAAAAAAGAGTTTACATAGATTTCTTTGTACTGTGTTGAAGCACTGTAATATACTGACTGGAAAGGGATCATTGCCTTGCAGTTAATGTGTCCATCTCTCTACCTAACTCATGGATGGTTTAATGTTCTGGAATGTGCTGAGATTATGGTTTTAGAAGTTCTGGACTTAAACCATCTTTCAAACATCTTGATGATGTCACCCATATTCATGAAAACAGTGGCTTGTAAGATTTTAAATGTAAATCTGCCACTTTCACAAAAACCCTATTGTTTATAGTGTAAATAGTTGTAGTGGCCTTTTTAACAAGAGGAACTTCTGAATTGCCTGTTAAAAGATGTCCTATTATAACCACTAATTGTGTGATTTAAAAAATCAATAGTTGTGTCCAGCATCATTCAGTAACTATTTTAGGAGTCAATGAAAATGTGCAAATGCTAATTATTATCAATTGCATTAATACCTTGCATTGGTTTTTTTTCCATTTTAATTATTGTTTGATGCAAACAATAATGAATTTGTGAATTTGTTTACTCCATTGCAGAAGCTTCATGGTATTGAAGAAAGAGGGGCATGCAGCAGTTTCAAACCAGCCATGTCATTGTACTGATTTATTTTCAGAGTAACAGCTTCCTTGGTGTTCATACTTTATTGAAAATATTAAAATGTGTCTGGGGATAATCATGCTATAACATCAGTATCTGTGTTTTAACAAACAATTATTCAACCCTATCCTTTTTATGAGCAATAGGAGACTAGCAATGCTTGAAATGCTGTCAGCATTGCACTGCCACAGTGCAAGACTTTGATTTTGCCTGTGTGCTTTGAAGTGGGATGAGGGGAAAAGAGGGGTGGATGGGGAGGCAAAAAATAAATCTGGTGACTTCCTTGCCATTACATTCTGTTTCAGCACGCTCAGTACACTGCAATTAGGGTCACAATAAAACTGAAATATATCTTTCGACTCTTGTAATTTGAGTAAATGCATTTTCTACTTTATCCAAGCTGTTTACGAAATGTTGATGTATTCTAGACCAGCAAGTATAAAAGCAGTATTTTCTCTGTGCATCTATATATATGACATATTAAGTCACAATGCAGTCATGCAGCATCATTTAAAACAGTAAGTTATATCCTCTGTCATATAATAGTAAAGCAAGATGACATGTCAGAATCTTCACTGCGGCATGTAAAACATGCTTTTACTTCCAAACCTTTTCTCCATTTATTAACATTACAGCATAGTATGTTAGCAACAATTTCATGATTTTACTTACCTAGCTGCCCTTTAATAGCCATGTAGTGAATTTATTTCACAAAATGGTTTCCACATGTTTCATTGGTTGACATACTATAAATGTTATTTTGTACCAGTCAGTTCAGTGTTTATGGACTACGGACAGCTGGCGTGATGCTCCTGGTAACTTCTTATATTTAAAAAAAAGTAAACAAGTTTGAAAAGGAAAATACTAGTCAGTTTTATTTACAGAATTCCTTTATAATGGACCTCAGTATTTTATATTAGCCTTCAACAAATATTGCTGTTAAATAACAGCCAATGTCTGTAAGCACATTGACTGGGACAAAGAAGCAACTACTGGTAGTTGTTAATGTGTTACATATAGTGAGGGTTTCTGGGAATCAGACTAGATTGTAGATTCATTGGCTGTTAAAGGCCACTTGCCCTATTGCAGTGGTACTGTGGGCAGTAAACGTTTCTTTTCACGTTAAATGCTGCTACCAATGCAAGGATCGCCACTTAGGAGGGTAAACGATCTTCATGTTTATTTAAGATGATTTTTGTGTTTAAAATTGTGTTGGGCATATCAACACGTACTATATCATAATCTGTAGAAAGCACTCGGAGCAATCCTTTTGTCCCAACTATACGCTTTGTGCATAACAAACATTTTCATCTTCCCACTCCCTTTGTGTAAATGCATTATTCATGTGTACTTATCTGTATAATGTATTCTGCAATTTGTACCATCATGCTTACAACTGTAGAATCTGCTGCTAAAGGGCAACACTTGTCTACATTGATACTAAAAGTTACAAAAATGATTTTGCACCTTCCTATTGTGTATAAAACTGGTAGGAACCATTTTATCATATACATTTTCTCAATCATTTTAAAGACAGCGTTTCTTTACAGTAAATGAACTGTATAATATTTATGCAATTATACTGGTTTTGAAGTATTTTTAATTTCAGCAAGTTTTGTTACTTGTTGCATGATTAACACTGCTGACTTTTTGTGTCAGTAAAATGTATATTGTTTTCCACTTCTTTTTGTTTAATATATTAATCAATTACTTGTACCCCTCCCTCCCCAGGTGACCATTATCTGTACAGTAATGAATCTGAAATGAAGAAAACTGGCTGAACTGGAGTGGGATTTTTGTACTATATATGAGAACTGAAATCCTTGTTTTGGTGGTTCCTGTGCTAGACTGATGCATTATATTAGTGTGTAAACTGTGGTATCTGAATGTTCATTGTATATTTGTCTTTAATGCAAAAGAGCTACAGTCACACAAATACATATGTAACTAATGCAATAGAGACAAGTCCTGGTACTAAACTTTTTCATTTAAATAAATACCTGCTATTTACCACCAAAGTGTTGTTTACTACTCTTGAAAAGGCAGTAGTTTGTTAATTGATCAATTATTTTTGCTTTCCTGAATGAGAGATCCATTGTGATAACATTTTTATCTGTGTGGTATAAATGCTTAAAGTTCTCATTTGTTTCACTGTTACTCAGCATTCTTAACGCTGAGGAGACAGTGAGGTCTGCAGTTGCTGGAGATCAGAGTTGATTGTGTGTTGCTGCAAAAGCACAGCAGGTCAGGCAGCATCCGAGGAGCAGGAAAATCAAAGTTTCTTGCCGGAGCCCTTTATCAGGAAGGGATCTGGCCCAAAACTTGATTTTCCTGCTCCTCGGATGCTGCCTGACCTGCTGTGCTTTTCCAGCAACACACACTCAGTTCTTAAGGCTATGTACAATGCTATAGCTGGAAGGATGTCAGTAGAAGTTTATGTTGGATCTTATTCAAATCATGTTTTCTTTTAATTGTGTGTTGACCATGGCTCAAAGTTCAGCATAGCATTGGCTCAGGTATTCCGATACAGATCCTGATAGAATTTCAAATTATCTTTAATAACCTTTATTTAACTCCTGCAACAAGGAAGATCTTCTTTGAAATCATGTCCCCTTTTTTGCAGCAGCCATATGCTGTGTTCTATCATCACAGCTGCTGTGTCAGGGTAGGGTGCCTGGTAAGTTAATGAATGTCTAAGTGGAGTTGAGTCAAGGACTGTGTTGTGTAGAGGTTTGGGGATTGTGGTTAATGCTCATTAGTCTTGCAGGACCAGATTTGGTATAGAGCCGGGATGTGAAATATCAAGTTGGAGAGAATTCAGTCAAGAGTTCACTTTAATAATTAACCAACATTTTGTTTGAGTTGGAATCCTCCAAAGTTTCCAATTTTAAGAGGCTTTTTTGGAGGGTTTTGAAGGAATTGCCAATCTAAGTGCCAGTCTTGATAACTTCTACTCCACTGGAGATTCCATGTGGTCTGAATATGCAACTCCAGATATATGATGGTTCAACTGTTGGGGAATTTCAGTCACTAGACATCTATCATAGACAATTCTGACAGTAAACGGCAAGAACCACCTAAAAGCCCATGTGTATCAATTAGTATTTATATGTTTTTTAAATGTATATGAACTCCAGTCACACAGATACATATGTAACTGTGATACAAACAAGTCCTGACCTATTGGTTTCTTTAAGCATAGATTTTTTTATCTCTTTCGTTGGTTGGGTTTGGTACTATTTATACATTTGTTCACTCTTAGATTGCCAATTTCCTGTAATACTTGTTACCTTTAATCTAACATACTGAATTTTAACTTGTGAAATTTTCATTTTGGCACATCTGCCACTACATTTCTAGAAGGTTAATAGAACTGCATTAATGGAGTGGCTGCTTACTGCCACTATTGTTCCCTTACTGCCCCACCATGAGCTCAACTTATCTCCTCCCTGCCCTCTCAACTCCAGTGGTCAGCTCAACACTCCACTTGGCTCTGTAAGAACTACAAAAACATCTGAAACTAGACAAACCCTTTAAAAGGATGTTTTTTGAAAATTTTAAATAATATTTGGAGAGTATCAGCAGGAGTAAAGGCATCTGGGGAGTGAGAAAAACCAGTCACCAGAGGATGAAGGTAAAGAGAGTGAAGCAGACATGTTTAGTCCATCACTAATAGAAATGAAACTGAAAGAGCAGTCTTGAACAGTCTAACTGAATCAGATAAAGAGCATTTACAGGAAGTCTGGTTTCTGAGTAAACAGGGCAAGCAATCATCTTAATCAAAACAAAAACAGAAATTACTAGTGAAACGCAGGTGGTCTGGCAGCATCTGTGAGAAGAAAGACAATTTAATGTTTCAAATTCAGTGTCTTCTTCAGAAGAGTCACTAGATCTGAAACATTAACTCTGGTTTTGTTTCAGATCTCTAGCATGCAGTTGTTTTATTTTCGTCATAGAGATGAACAGCACAGAAACAAACCCTTCCGTCCAACTCATCCATGCCAACCAGATATCCCAACCCAATCTAGTCCCACCTGCCAGCACTCTGCTCAAAACCCTCCAAACCCTTCCTATTCATTATAGCCATCTAGATGCCTTTTAAATGTTACAATTGTACCAGTCTCCACCACTTCCTCTGGCAGCTCATTCCATACATGTACCACCCTCTGTGTGAAAAAGTTGCCCCTTAGGTCCCTTGTTTATCTTTTCCCTCTCACCCTAATTCTATGCCCTCTAGTTCTGGACTCCCCGACCCCAGGGAAAAGACTTTGTCCATTTATCCTATCCATCCCCCTCATGATTTTATAAACCTCGACAAGGTCACCCCTCAACCTCTGACGCTCCAGGGAAAACAGTTCTAGCCTATTCAACCTCAAATTCTCCAACCCTGGCAACATCCTTGTAAATTATTTTTCGAAGCCTTTCAAGTTTCATAACATCTTTCCGATAGGAAAGAGACCAGAATTTCACGCAATATTCCAAAAGTGGCCTAACCGATGTCCTGTACAGCCGCAACATGACCTCCCAAATCCTATACTCCATACTCTGACCAATAAAAGAAAGCCTATCAAATGCCTTCAATATCCTATCTACCTGTGACTCCACTTTCAAGGAGCTATGAACCTGTACTCCAAGGTATCTGTTCAGCAACACTCCCTAGGATCTTACCATTAAGTGTATAGGTCCTGCTAAGGTTTGCTTTCCCAAAACGCAGCACCTCACATTTATCTAAATTCAATTCCATCTGCCACTCCTTAGTGCATTAGCCCATCTGATCAAGATCCTGTTGTAATCTGAAATAACCTTTGCTGTCCACTACATCTCCAATTTTGGTGTCATCTGCAAGCTTACTAACTATACCTCTTCTGCTCACATCCAAATCATTTATATAAATGATGAAAAGTAGAGGACCCAGCACTGATCCTTGTGACACTCCAGTGGTCACAGGCCTCCAGTCTGAAAAACAATCCTCCACCAATATCCTCTGTCTTCTACCTTTGAGTCAGTTCTGTATCCAAATGGCTAGTTAAAAAGAACAAAGAAAATTTACAGCCCATGAATAGGCCTTTTGGCCCTCCAAGGCTGTGCCAATCCAAATCCACTGTCTATATCTATCACCTAATTCCTAAGGATCTGTATCCCTCTGCTCTTCACCTCCTCATGCATCTGTCCAGATGCATTTAAATGAATCTACTGTGCCTGTCTCTACTACCTCTGCTGGCAACGCATTCCAGGCACTTGCCACCCTCTGTGTAAGTACTTTTCCGCATGTATCCCCCTTAAACTTTTCACCTCTCATCTTGAATGCGTGACCTCTCATTATTGAATCCCTCACCCTGGAAAAAAGCTTATCTCTATCCACTCTGTCTAGACCCTTCATGACTTTGTAGACCTCCGTCAAGTCCCAACAATCCTAAGCTACTCAACCTCTATTCATAGCTAGCACCTTCTATACCAGGCAACTTCCTCGTAAATCTTCTTTGCACCCTCTCCAAAGTGTCCACATCCTTTTGATAATGTGGCGACCAGAACTATATACAGTAATCTAAATGCGGCTGAACTAAAGTATTGTACAATTCTAACATGACTTGCCAGCTCTTATACTCAATAGGCAAGCATACCATGTGCCGCCTTAACCACACTCTCCACCTGTGCAGCCACCTTCAATGTACAATGGACCTGAACTCCCAGATCTCTCTGCTCATCAACTTTTCCCAAGGCTGTTCTTATTCAATATAGTTCTCTAGAATTAGACTTCCCAAAATGCATCACCTCACATTTGTCCGGATTCAACTCCCATCTGCCACTTCTCCACCCAACTACCCATTCTATCTATATTCCCCTCTATATCTTTGACAGTCCCCTATCCTTTCTGCTACTCCACCAATCTTCATGTCATCTGCAAACTTACCCTCGTGGGTAAACTGTTGCCTTCTGTATATTTCGATAACGAGTTCGGACCTTCTACAGATGTTTTTCTAACAAAGAAGCAGAATAAAGAAATAGATTATGTAATCCAGTGTGAAGCAGTACCTTTCGGAGACACAAAAATTAGCACTGGATTTTGTTTCAACGGGAAGATTGAAAATTACGGAATGAGAGAGATCGATCCGGAAGTTAAAAATATGCAATTCCCTTAAAGGCTTCATCTAATGACACTTTGTCTTTAAGTATGCGTACTCCATGTCACTAAAACACTACTGCGACATTTGTTTTAAAGAAATAATAAATATATACACGTAATAATTTGACTAGACTTAGCATACTATAGTGCAAATCCACCTCTCACTACAAAGGGTCCTGACTCATAGTGGAACATCGATCAACAGTTTGAGGATATACCCAACTGAGGACTTGAGTTCAGAGGAGAACTGGGGCAGCCCCGATCTCAAACAGAGGAGAGGAAGAAGACACTGACCAGAGCAATCTCCAACACCATACAGGACAACAGGAAAAATCAACACTCGGCGGTCCGCAGCAGAGCCCAGTTACGGAGGGGAACAAGCCAAGCCCGCGTTCGATTCAAGGGATGAGCTCCAGACCCTGTGTCCCAGCTCAATTGATGAGGATACGTGGAGGTGGGCTTTGGGGCTGACAAGGCAGGATATTCCCATGGAAAGGAAGCAGGATAGGACTTTGGTATTAGCGAGTTTTGTTTTCTTCTCACTCACCCATCAGTTAGTAGCTACTCACTGATTTTAAACCCACTGTATCGGGTCTGGACTGCACGGGTTAACTGTCAGACAAGTCTCTGACATCCAATTAGAATCTATAATTGTCAGGTTGAAATGTTCATTTTGCTTGTTATCAATGAAATTAGAGTTTTCTTTGCCGTTGAATTATCTGCCTCCTGTGTTTTTCATCACACTACATAAGCATACAGTCAGAACCCGGGAGCTGGTGAGAATAAGGCAGCACTCCTTAAAATAGGGAGCATACAGCATAGGAGTTCCACAGTGATGTGAATAGTTTTGAGATATTGGGAGCACGTCTGCAGAAGCTGCCTCCTATCCTTGACCCAAACTTGAGAATTTCATCCGACCTGCAACCTACAACATCACAATAAAGAGAAGTCCGGCAATTTGCTGCATCATCCAAAGAATAGCGGTGTCACATATTGGGTAGAACTTCCAGCATCAGAATTACTGACTGTCGCATGGAAATGATTTTCTTTTGGTAGTGATGTATGGTTAGCCTGTGGCAGAGGTATCAAGAAATTACAACATACAGAAGAGTTAACCTATATTGTAATACCATGGGAGAGAACATTGATTATAATGTCGTAGATTCAGGACATTTTATATTAGCATACTCTGTTCAAAATAACTATCATTTAAATGTAGTCTAGTGTTCCAAGATGCAGTATGATCAAGGTCATATTATGCATTGACTTTCTATTTATTTTCACTGATTTTTTTCACTCAGGTTTTACTTAAAAAATACCTTGAACATCAACAGTGAAATTTTTAAATCAGTTTTTTTGTTAAAATTCTCTGCATAATTGAAGTGTTTTCAACATTAATGGACTTAAATGAGCAGATGAGTAGTGCTAATATATCGGATAAAACATTAATCTGTCATCCTGGATACGACTGATGTAAACTGAGGTTCGGCCAATCCCTGGAGAGATAATTCAGTTCGAGCTGATTATTGCTGCCTTCAATAACTTGCGGTCATCGCTGACAGGACAGTCCTAAAGTTAAACATTGCTGTTGCAAAATAAAACCACAGAAACTTGCAGCACGGGACATTTGGTCTAGGGTGTCCATATGCTGGTTGTTACAATTCACGTGCTGAAGGTACATCTAGTGTTATTAGGCAGTTCACCTAATAAAATTCATTTCACCATCTACCTAAAGTCTCATTCAAAAGACTTAGGAGAACGCAATAAGCTAAGATGCCTTGAGCATAATAAATAAGCAGGAATGGATCATTTGGAATCACAAGTTGCTCCAATATTCAGTGTGATCACATCTGACCTTCTGCCTCAACTCCACTGCTCTGGCTGCTTTCCACCTTCCTCAATTTGTTGAAGTAATTAAAAATCTGCCCAACTCAAACACTTCTTTTGGGATTTAACTTTTGCCACTAGCCATTTTTGGATGCCAAGATTTTCTATTGTTATCACTTTTCCTTTCATTGTTGCTGCCCAACTATCCCTTATTTTTATTTATAATTGTTTTTCCACTGGTCTCTCTCATGCAAGTCCCCTGCACATCATTAATTAGAAGTTTTTATGGTGTTTTCTATTCTATTACACATTTATTGCTGCCTGCCTCTTTTTTTCATTCCATATCATGCTGTTTGTCTGCTGTCCTAGCAGAGATCTGGGGAAAACTTTGAGCTCAAAACTTCTGGCAGCAAAATAAATATCCTATACTGGTGCTGGTGTCATATTTTACACTAGTAAAAAGATAGATGATCAGGACTTAGATGATTTTGGTGATTGATAGAAACAGAAAATAAAAGGATATGAGAATAAGGCAGGTTCATGGGACTGGGAGCACTCTTGACGTGCAAGGTAAACTTAAATGCTGATTACAAGAGTAGGCTACTTGGCCTTTTGAGTCTGCACTGCCACTCCTGTGCAATCTTTTCATCCCCTTGGTAATCACAAATCTCTGTAACTCTGCTTTAAAAAATATTTAAAGGTTCCGCACCCACGGCTTTATGAAGGGAATTCCAAAGACTCACAGAAAGAATGTTTAATAGGCACTGCATTTAAAAATACTTATTTTAAAATTATGACCCCTTGTTCTATATTTTCCAAGAGGAACATCCTTTCAACATCCACGCAGTCAAGTTTCCTCAAAATCTTAATTAAAACATTAAGTCACCTGATTCTTCTAAATGCCACAAGATACAGGCCTAGCTGGTCTAGTCTTTACTCCTGTCAATACGCTCATTCCAGGCATTAGTCTAGTAAGCCTTCTCTGAACTGCTTCCAATGTGTTAATATCCTCTGTAACTATGATGATTGAAATAACACATTAGGTCCAATGTTACAGCAATGTTAATCAATTTTTATGGTGCCCATTAAAAAAAAGATGAAGGAAGAAAGGTATTGCATTCAGTCTTAGATGCGTTATTATCAATCCCTGTTGTATGTATTATACTGCAACTTTGTTACACAGTGCTGTACTTCATTTCACAACTCTTATCAGTGGTAGGATGGACTTTTACCTTTTACTGTGAATTGCCTGTAAAACAATTTCATTTTTTATTGTTATTTGGGAAGGGGTGGGGAATGGGCAAGACCTACATGGTAAATGAGTAGCAGCAGGGATAGGGGCTGGAGTTGAGTCTTGAGATTAGATATTAACAACCATGTTTCAATGCGATCAACCATTCATCGACTGCAGATTCACTACTACGTATATGTACTTCAAGTTTGCCTTTTGAAGGAAACTTTTTTTTTAAAACAAATTTTACTATTGAGTGTGCATTAGAGCCATCATGATTTACAGGAACATTGTCTTGAATCGCTGAAAATAGGCAACTGACTACCAAAGAAGAGACTGTGATGTTGAGATGATATACTGGGATAGCTGGGTCCCAAATGTTAAGGGGGCTTGTGTGTAGAGAAATTATACAAATTGGAAATCAGATTGATTGAAACCAACATTAGAAGTCATGAGTTTTGGTATTATACTAGGGCATATTAGAAATAACAATTCTCACAAAAATATAGTTGCTTAAACCTCAAACAAAATGAAATCAAAATGATACAAGCCATAATTCAGACATCTGCTTGGTCCCTAGTTACATTCAGTTGGTATAACGTTCATTGAAGGGACCATTACTTTTCAAAAACTGCTTAAACAGAAAACATATGATAATTACAATGACTTTCATTTGAAAGGCATCGAAGTCAGAACTAAAATTGGAGTAATTTGTTAAACATATGTATAACTTTAGTTTTACCATACTGTACAAAGGAATTGAGAGAAACTGAAGAAAGCAAAGAAAAATTAAATGGGTGACAACAGAAATGAGGGCATAAACCTAAATGCGAGGACGGGGACCGAAAGGGGGGGGGGGGCGGGGGGGAGAAAGAGGGGGAAATGGTGCCGGAGGTAGATTTAAAAAGAACTTATTTAAAAAGAGAGAATGTATAAAGATACATACAGGAAAGCAAGGAAAAAAATTCAAATGTAGGTTTACCAAACTGCACAACACACAACTGTAATAGATCTGCTGAGAGAGGGACATGGGTTTTAAAGGGTGCAACATTCCTTTGGAAATTTTATACTAGGGATTAGTATATTTCTCTTTGGTAAATTAAGATTTCAATAATATAGTTCCCATACAAAATTTACATTTAGCAGGAATGGTGAAAAAGTTGCTATATATATGGTGCAGAGTTTACATTTTGAAAAGGTTAATCAACTATTACAATACTTGAATAGTCTTTTTGATGTTAATAGCTCCCTTCATAATCCTCAACATTCACTTGTAAGCTACAGGCACCAATTGAATGATTGGTATCTTACTATCAACAAATGAACCAACAAATTATCTTGGCTTTTTATTGATGTCTTAACACAGAATTACATCAGCTTCCATTTCGAATTGCATGCAAATACTAATAAATGATCTCAAACCAAAATATTAATATATATTTTCTATTTTCAAGTGGTATATACTTCAGTAATTCCTATTTTTCAAAATTCCATTTGTTGACTTTCCGGTATGTCACAAAGCTGCTTTCATTGTTCACCAGTTTCAGTGAAGAAACATTGAAGCCACCTTCTACAAAATACATCAAACTACAGTTTGTGCATGTTTAAGGATGATCAAAAATAGATTTTCATTTGCTAGTGTCCTCACAAGGTCATTTTTAAAAAGTTAAAGATCCAATTCTCCAGAAGAACAAAAACGTGTTTGCATAGCCATTTAATTCCAGAAATGGACAAACTCCCATAGACCTTTGCAAGGCTCCAGGTTTGAAAGAGAAAACTTTTTATTTTAAGAAAGTGTAGTACAAACTAATGTAGGAACATAAACCAGTCACAAAGTACTGGAGGTTAATTTTTTTAAAAATCAGTGAAAGTTCTTCAGTTCATTAAAACTGCAAAATGGCTATACTGAAGGAAGTTGTCATGCCTGAAAGTTCACCCATTTCTTTCCACTAGGTGCTGTCTGACCAGCTGAGTACTTGCAGCACTTTGTTAAATTTCAGATGTCTGGCAACTGCAGTGTTTCACTTCTAGGATGTTGCATGCTATACTTCTCCTGGATACAGAAGATGAAGGGGGTGGGCTAATTACAGTGTTAAGGTGATCAAAGAAATTGATACAGTTGGAATTCTTTAAACTGGTGGGCTAGTTCAGACAAGTAGGTATAACCTTAAAATTAAAGCTAAGCCAGGCAGGGGAGAGGTAAGAAAATATTTCTTCAAACAATGAGTAGTGAAAGTCTAAAATTCTTTTCCTGTCGATGCTAGATCTTTGTCAGGTGTGCAAATTCAGAGTTATTAAACTAGGGTGACTGCAGACATAAATCAGCCATGATCTAATGGAATGATGGAAAGTAGTTCAAGGGGTTTACTCGTTTTCTTCTGAAAAGTGTAACTGCTGTCAGCTAAACCATCCTGACATAAACGCTCGCCACACTTGACAGATCATCCTCATAATGCAATCTCGTTACCCTGATTTAAAAGATCTAAAATTTGCAAAGAAATTTTAAATCATTTTAGACAATTGCTTATGCTGCTCATACACAAATAACGTTCTCTACTTTAAAAATTCAAGATCTAAAAATATGCAATTTGCAGTAGTGCAACTGAGCCTTATCACAAGCATATCATGAGGTTCCAGGTAAATGCCTTCTGAATAACAGCAATTTATTGTTCTTTTTGCAGCAGTACACCACCTTATTCTTGTGAATTTCGGATTTAAAACCTGTATAATGAAAACATGTGTCACAAAGAAACAAACAATTGAAAAATTCTACAATGATAATAAAACTATGAAAGGGAACTTCCAAAAACAACTGAACCACCAGAGAGTTTCCTTCACAATTCACACAGGATTATTGAGGATTTAACTGAAATCCATTTTGCAATAAAAATTTTGAATAGTTTAGAAAGCAACCCACATGGATCACTGAAAGGTGTACTATCTAGCGGGAATATTATAAACTAAAACACTCAATCGTGGTCCAAATATACACTTCACAGACTATTCTACAATATATTTAAGTACAATGAGCAAAGAAAAATGCTTGGTTTCCTAAAGGCACGCTACTTCAGTAGTTCACTACATGTTGATCCATGGTTTCATGCGACCAATGAGGAGTTGCAGGTCAGCAAATCAAAGCTATAATGCTTTAGCTCTTCCTGCAGCCCTAAGCCTCAGTGTTATGAACATTGCTTCTCTCCGAGAAATGTTGGCTCAAGGAATCATTCCTTATTTTGTGCATTCCAGTTTCAACTTGCAAATATTCCCTGCACCTATAGTTGGCAAATTTATATATGCTATATTAAAATTAAAAATCCCTCAACTTTACAG